>NC_135393.1:9697522-9895022 GCF_051989625.1 Stigmatopora argus
TGAACCCCCTGCGCCAAATCCCCCCCACGGTGCGCATTAGCAGTGACGTTTGCATCTCCATCCTCATCTGTAGCCTACTTGAAAAAAAAAACATAAAACACGCGCTGTGCATCTGAATTCCACAGATTCTGCAGGCCGCGTTGGATTTAAAGAAAGGAGGGCCAACCAAATGGCGGACTGTTCGAGTCCTGATCTACCTGGCACGGCCACGACTGAAATTCCGTGTGGATTTGAGCGTGGAAAATTTGGGCAGGGGGGGACATTCGACGCATCAGCATCAAGTGACAAGCAGAAAAGGAATGTCCACTCACCGTGTTCGCAGTCGAGCGATAATGATGTGCTTTGATCGACGTGGCTCGAGCGCCCCCCCTGCCAGCTACGGAGCGAGCCCAACTCCAGCGCCCCCCCTCCCCGTTCTCTCGCTCCGGTAACGCCGCGGTTGCAGCTCCTATGACCGAATGTCTAGTCACGGCGGAGAGGAAGTGCGCATGCGCGATCTTTCGCCGGTGCACAGGTGCAAGTAATTCAAATTGTATCTGATGCAGGTTTAACTATGGCATTTTACGACCCATCCATCCATCAAATATGAAATAATCCACATCCAAAACACAAAAACGCGCATCAGTTCATTAAAAAAATAAATAATGCATGAAAACACCTCAACAAATAATAAATCTGGAGTATTATGTAATATTCTTATCTTTTATAGCCATATCAACCCCAATGCCGAAATTCAATCTCTCGTTTATAAAGAATGAAATTTAAATTAAATTATTTTACTGCAGTCTCGCAGTCCGGCGCATTGAGTGGTTAGCACGTCAGCCTCACAGCTCTGGGGTCCTGGGTTCAAATCCAGGTCAGTACACCTGTATGGAGTTTGCATGCTGGGGTTTTCTGCGGGTACTCCGGTTTTCTCCCACATTCCAAAGACATGCATGGTAGGCTGAATGGACACTCTAAATTGCGCCTAGGTATGAATGGTTGTTTGTCTCTTTGTGCCCTGCGATTGGCAGGCCACCAACTCAGGGTGTCCCTGCCTCTGGCCCAAAGTCAGCTGGGATAGGATCCAGCACCCTCCACGACCCTAGTGAGGATAAAGCGGTTGAGAAAATGCAGAGAAATTATAGGATTCATATTGGTGGGAAAGTCAATTAAATAGTAAAAAAAAATAAAAACAAACTAGTTGAAAAAAAGCCATGACTAACAAAAAATAAATGAAACATATTAAACTAACACAATTTAAAACTACAAAAAAACATGAACATACCATATGTATTTTCCTCTGGAAATGTAATGTTTTTTTTTGGTTAAATCTCCTGACCTCACATTGCATAACTCTTGGCCTCCTCTTATCATGACCTATTATTTCAATTTTAACGTTTTGAAAAAAAACTACACACTTAATGTCAGCATTTGGAGCATCTATGCTGACCAGTAAAAACAGACACAGTGAATATACATATCAATTCCAGTGTTTAATGAGGACAAACTAAATCGCAGTAGGTAATAAACTTCACATACTGGATGAACAAAAAAGATGCTCAGTCAAACTAAGCTCAAAGGCTAAGCTAACATACCCAGAATGTGAAATGAAACCACGTGTCCTATAATAATCTGTTATCACGTGACACCCTCGAGTGAAATAAAGATCAGCAGATAAGGAATGCGATCACCAGTGCGCTTGTGATTAGCAAATACAACACAGTTCGACAGCAGTTCAACCTCTTACTTTCAATGTGCCAACATTTAATACTCACTTTACTTTTACAATTGTCAAAACTCACAAACTAAACATACACACTAACACATTCATACATACCCCTGATCTAAAAATACAAAGGAGACACACAAAGAGGTAATGACACAGTTTGTACCTGACAAAGAAATGTGTCATTTTACATAATAACATTTTTAGGCCTGTTAGGTTTGTTTTTATCATGACATGTCCAGTTGTGTCTGCCACGACGGACAAATGGATCGCGTTAGTTTATATAATCCATATTGGAGAGTAGTTCTTGTTTCCAGGTTAGGTTGCACCAGTGGGAAGACTGACTTTATCCAGTTTCACAGGAAAACAAACTCGTCACTGTTTCGTCTGTTATTAACCTGGGCGGGCTTGCCGGGGGGCAGTATGTGTGGCGCGGGGCTTGCAGTGGGGTAACTGCTATGCGCCTCCAGTCCATAATCCTGACTCTGGCCCTCCACGAAGGTGAAGATTGGATACTTTTCACTTGAGGATGACAGGGCCTGCAAGGACAAAGAAAACCAATGAAGTATTAACACAAAAGTTTAGCAGTCATTGGTGTTCTGTCACGGCAATAAGGCTACGTGCAGAACTCAATTGTTGAAGGCTGTTTTGCTATCTTTGCAATAGTGGGTAAAAAGATCGTGGAAGCTGATCTTACATCATAAATACTCAATCAGATTGGAATGTGAAAGTCCAACTTCTGGCGAGACGGAGGAATAAATTATATTAACAGATACGACAACCGGATTACAGTAAATTAATTATCGTTCCCAGTACTCCTAGTAATTCGCAAAATCTAAATTTGGCAATGAAAAAAATGTAAATGCCAGTATTTTAAAAACAAGAAAACGGAATCTCGATCATCACAATCCATTTTATGAGGTTTTCCAGACATGTCGACATCAAAGTATACAGACGCTCCCCTACTTACGAACATTCGAGTTACGAACAACGGTACATACGAACATGTATGCAAATTGCGTTTATGTCGAAAAATGTTCGTAAGTTCGATTTTGTATTGCGCGCCTTTTTCCGAGTAGTGCTTCTTTCCGCCGCTAATACCGACGCCTGGCGCTGTGAGCGCTCAGCTCACCCAGCATCTACCTTCCTCTGCCCAGTTCGTTGCAATGCGGAAGTGCGTGAACATATCTCCAGTGCGCAAAGAACCTTTTTCATTTGTATCATTAAATATCTCGTGCATACATTATTGAATATTGTTGGTGAAAAGCGAAAGGTTTCTATTGAAGGAGGTGCAAGGAAGAGGCAAGCCATTACATTTGAAATGAGTGCCAATAATAACGAAGCTTGATGCGCGTCAGAAAGTGGTGAGCGTTGCACGCGAATACAACTTGATCGTTCGACCGTCAGCACCATTTATAAACATAAAGATCGAGCAACAGGACCCAAATATTGAACGTTGCACAAAGTTTGAAATCAATTGAATGATGCCATACAGTGCTACCGCATCATTTATGATGAAAAAAGAAAACTGCAATCGTCATTAGATAGCTTCTTTCGGCCAGTTTCTAGTAAATCTCTCGCTCTCTAATATATGTCTACAGTACTGTATGTATTCTCTCCATTTTTTTTTTTTCAGTACAAACCAGTGTGTGTTACTTATACAAGCCTTAAACATACAAATGTACGTATATAAACCTTCAATATACTTATATAGGCCTTACACATAAATTATAATACAAAATATAGCACTGAGCAACTTACGAACAAATTCAACTTATGAACAATCGCTCGGAACCTAACTCGTTTGTAAGTAGGGGAGCGTCTGTACTGTAAAATGTAAGAGCAGAAGGGAAACACTTTTACCCAGTTATTTTCCACCCACAACAGGTTTTGGGTATTGTGCTTTCTGTAAAATCTCATGGGGTGAGACGTCACGAGGCCTTTTCAAAAGGTTCTGCGGAAAAACGATTAAGCTTGGCGGAAAGATTTGAAATATCGCTTTTATTTTGGAAAACGCTTTGAAGAAAACAGCTATATTTTGAGACAATAACTTTGATTGCTATCAGATACTGTTTGCGATTCTCCTTAAAGATTAAGTATGACCTTATACACCATCCTTGAGTTTGTTTGAATTAAAAAAAAAACGATATACATTTTCACCCATTAGGACTTCAGTGATACCAGTTGGGTTGCTTTGCATATTTGTATTCTTGTCAAAGGTTAGAGTAGTAGCCCTAAACACTAGCATGTGTTTATTCAGGTCAATATTTTTGGCTCAGGCTGGATAAAATGTTGGCTGTAAATATCAGAAAAGTTGTGTGAATGAGGAGCGGTAGGTTGGGTCTGTCAGAAATTTTCAGAATTACAAAACTTACCTGATCAACAGCAGAACATAAAGATTCAAAGTCTTTCTTGTTCCTGGCATAAAAGCCGAGGGTACAACTGGGATCCATTCGAGTGAAGGGCATCTTTTTGGGGGAACTACAGTGGAAGGACTAAATGAAGGAACAAAAAATGATTAAAAAAAGATCAAAATGTGCCACGCAGTCCGTGATTAAACATTTTATCTTTATTGATCACTCTTGTAACAAGTGTGAAAGTCACATTGGTCTCTGTCGGATGGGATCACAAGAGCGGAAATCCAAATCCAGACACGCCAAAAGCAACGTGGCAGACGCTAGAACTGCACTGGGAGGCAAAGGCTTTATTAAACTGACCTCAAGTGGGAAGTTGACTTCACTGATGTCTACCACAGGTTGGCAGTAGTGAGGGTCTAAATACAGCAGCTGCTCATCTGGCATGGGCACAGAGCACAGACATATTCACTATTGAGTTACTATGCCAATAAAAGCTGTTAAACAGCAGTAGTTTCCAGAATCCTGCTTCCCCATTGGCATTTAAATATTGATCCTACTGCTAATAAAGTGTGTTTCTTTGTAAATGTTTAATGTGACTCAACATCAAGGTTAGCAAGATGACAAAGGGGAAGCCTGGGGTGTGACAATGTTTTGGTACCATTCATTATTTTGCCATATATTATTTTGATCTATATACAATGGAAAAAATAGGCGCAACTAGAGCCAACAGCCCGGACATAGTCATCATAGACAAGGTGTAACAGCTGCTCATTAAATGATACATTGAGCTTGGACACTTCAAACGTGTGGCACAGTAATATGCTTCAATTCGGCCCCCTTTTGGTGGTGATGGGATGGGAGCTGTCTTAGCTGCCCCCACTCACAACTCGGTACTGAAACAACCAACCCGCCCCCAGGCCAACCATAAATTGTATAGAATCAGTAAAAAAAAACCTCATGCAATAGACAGTTAAAATAAAGAAATTGTTGGCCAGTGTCAGAAAGAAACTGTGTCTCACCTTGAAAGCCGATAAAGTAGAGTGAGTGTTTTGGTTTGCCTCCAATGATTCCGATACAACATTCCAGCTTTAGGATGTTCTGGAAAAAGAAAATTCTGTATTAATGGAAAATTTTACTTTATTGTATCTATGGTGTTTTTTTTTTTTAAATAGTGATTTTTTTCAAATCTGTTAATGCTTCTGTTTTTATTGGTGCCTCAGGGGCTATTATGAAAGCACTACATAATGTGGAGTTTCAAAATGGTTTAATGATTACCACCGTTAACTGTTTAACACAAAAAGAAAATCACACCTTGACACATTCAATGTAGGAAGGATTAAGCGCATCCCCGCCTAGGCGGACAGGAACCAGGATGATGACTGACTTCCAGGCTTGGTTGTCTGGTTCTGGAGTAGTGTGACTGATGGATGGTCCACACAAATGTGCGACATCCTCCTTGTACACTAAATAAGATTAATGATGGAAAAAAAATGCAGCATGTTAGATACTTATTCATGTACGTTTTCATTAGGTCATGAAAAGTGTCACCTGTACAATCCTGAGCCACATACACAGCCAGGTTTTGAATAACAGTAGTTTTGGCTACAGCTTTCCTACAAAACACAAAAAATATATATATTCACATCAAATTTTCACTCCAATTTTTGAAAACAGCTGAGACTTACCGCAATATGTGTGCCACTATGGACGGGCCGTACCAATCCCCAGCCTTCTTTCCAGAACTCCTGCCAATTGCCACCAACTGGTGCACCCCAAAAGGTGTTGGCGGTTGATCCCCAAACCATGAGAGTAGTTTGTGGTGGATGGGCTCGGCTTGTCGATCCCGTGAGGGCTCAAACCTCTTCTTCTGAGCGCAACTAGGCATCGCATTACTTGGTGGCACCTTCTCGGGGATGTTGCATCCTCGAGGGGAGCCGAAAGAGGGAATGGGGACGCCACCCACACGCACTGGTGAGCGTACTCGCAACACTTCAAAGTCCACATCTGTAAATTGCTGAGCATCTGGCCAGGTCCAGTCTACGCAACAGAAAAAGTGGTTTGTGGACAGGTGTCTCTAGTGTTGCAAAATCGACTGAGAAACAAACCTCTGGGCATCAGATGTACCAGGAGGGCCTGAGCCAGCATCATCTGGCCACTGCGCAACATGCAGCCCCAGCCACAGTCCGTGGTCAAATTGGAGCCCTCCAACTGAGGGAACTCCCGCCTGTAGGTCAGCCACAGCCTGGACACGAAAGCCAGGCGGAAGCGTTCTACTTGGTCTGAGACACAAGGGGTGAAAAAGGAAGAGGGTGAGAGTGCAAACAGAAATTATGTGTCATTTTTCAAAAAATGTGATTATTATCATGACAGCCGAAACACGCTTTTGCATCTGTGGAATCCCTTTGATCTGATGGGAAAGCGCTCATTTTCAGAATTCACATGCGCGAGCATATGTATAATAGAACATTTTTGACAAAGGCACCAAGGTTCTTGGAGACACCGCGATGGCTTGAGTTCATTCCCTTCCTGTGTACTACTAACACATTTTAATATGTTCCTTAATCACCTTTTTTTCTAATTGGTTATTTATTTATTCATCCATTCTTTCATGCCTTTAAATATATACTGTTAAGATTTATTTTGCCTCTAAATTACATTGTCTTATGTTTTAGTTGTTGCACTTTCTTGCAGGTGCATTTGAATTGAATGGAATGCCTTTATTGTCATGCAACTATAATGGGATTTAAAGCTTCACTATAAAGTTGCTTCTAAAGTGCAATATAAACAATAATGTGTTGACTGTACTTTCATTTCTGATTTTGGCTGACAGTCTAAACAAGGCAGTCTCCTGAAAAGGATATTCGATCTCATAAACTAAACTATGCTTCTGCAGTTTTATTTCCCCTTATTATTTTGGGTGTTCTTTTGGTTCTATTTTCTTGTCATCATATGTCACGTGACAAAGCTTCTTGTGACTAAGGCTGGCATTTCTGGACAGGCTTTCAAATGCCTCTAAATCCCAGTGGGTGTGCCTTTTATTCATCTCTTTCTGTGTGGAGTTTGGATCGTCCACACGTTTTTGTGTTTAACTAATTGTCTATCATTTTGAATGCTAGTATGGATAGTTTATCAGCATGATCGGCTGGTGACCACATTATCAGATTTATTTAAAATCATGGCTTTCTGTAGCATGTTCAGTTACCTTCACTGTTGATCAGATAGGAGTGACCCAGAACAGTGACTGGTGAAACCTTATTGAAGGTGGTCTTTGATTTCACAGTCCATCCTGAACAAGAAGAAACAGAGTTTTGCATTGTGCACGTACTATAATATATCAGATACAATTTTTGACAAACCATATTTAACGTTGTTCCACGCAGTCATTAATTTGGCTTTGAGCTTATCTAGCTCCTCGGGCTCTCCACTGGCTTCTTTGCCGGGATCTGGACTCTGAGGAGGTATGTGCCCAAAGTTGCCCTGATGCTCCGGTGACTGCTGCCTCCGGCCCTCCGCTATCTCATCGTGCATTGCGCCGCCCGCGTAATGCAACGCGTTAGGGGAAACAGAGTTCATGGCCCAGATCGGTCAGAGCTGGACTGTGGAGGGCTTCATTGTAACACAGAACAACTGGGAGGTGGAAAAGACAAAGCGGGTTGAAGGAAGTGTTAACTATTGACCCCTTGTACAAGAGATACATCAACCAAGAGGGTGTTAAAAGTGAGGCAACCGTATTTAAAGTATAACATTCAATAGATTTTATTTCATAATATATTGTTTTTAATTTACATTTTTTACTGTTTTATTGACCATTTAACAAAACAGACAAATTCAACAACGGAGTTCTGTCATTCTAACATTAGTTGAATTTTCCTCTAACTACAGTTAGCGCATATAGGGTGACTTTTGCTCTCGTTAGTTGCACATTAATATAAAATGACTTTATCGCTACAAGCAGGTACAACACACTAATGGAGGTGCGTGTGTGTGTGTGTGTGTGTGGATGGGGTGGGGTTATGACACATCACATAAGCATACTATTGTATTACTAACACTTTGAGGAAATGTATGAATGGGTGCAGAATCAAATGCAATCTCCAGGCATGTGCCTTGGACCCACAACATAGCACAACAATGGGAACTCTGTAAAGTCGCTGTGACTTCCCCTACCCAACAAGGAACATCAAATACAGTGGTAGTATTAGAGTACATCACGAGACTTTCATTTGACTCAAGATAAAACTATGCCCGACCAAGCTGACGATAATGTTTAATCTTCATCAATTCACACACAATTCTACTACTAATTTAATAGTGAATGCGACATTTTAGCAATGACATGATCTGGACAGGGAATTATTATGGTGTCAGGAAACATTAGAAATTAACAATCGACTCATTTAACCTTAACACAAATTGACACACAAACAAAACCAGCTCATTTGAACTTGACTAGGTTGGTACATACCTGTTAGACTTTTCCATTTGTAGTATGTAGGCTCATTTTGGTAATTTTCTTCCTCACTCACCGACTATTTGGTTGATTTGCGGTAGTATGCTAAAACCAGCCGACATTAGCATTAGCGAAGTCGGTGTAAACCGACTAGCGATCAAGCCAGACCCACCGTATTCTCACTAATTTTTTAACAAAAAAAAGGATTCTATGAATATTGTACTTGTTCGTCTATTGCAAAACAAGTGACTTCAGAGATGCAAAGGAAACTTGACAAAACAACGATAACACGATTTTTTTTCATTCCTTACTTCCTGACAGCTCTCCTTGGTGCAATGCGATTGGCTGACGCAGATTCCGTGTGAGGTGATTGGACGAATCTCATGCCCGCCTTCTATTGGTCATCTGGATTGACGTACCATGAATGTTGGTGTAACCATGGAAACGCCGTTGTCGCTGCATAGTAGTGAGCTCAGTGGAAGTGTTCCCTATAGTAAAGACGTTCTCTGTTTTGGAATTTATGAATTAATGAATCTTTTGTCAACTGAAAAAAATGTGAACGAACAACACTATATTTTAATATCGAGTCGTATTACAAAATCATTTTACCTGAAGCGGAACGTTATTATCTTGAGAGATACTCAACGTAATAAATACGTGCAGCTCAAATACATACATACATAGAGAATTCAAATAAAAGTTGTAAAATAAAAAATGAAATTAAAGATGTTGAGGAAAAACACATCTAAATTATTCAATACATATATATACAATATATTATAAAAATGAAATATACAACTTTCCTGTATTTGACAAATATACTGACCTAATTACAAAAAAAATCAAATTAATTCAGTTTAACATTGCGTAGAATTTTATCAGTTAAATTAGTGATTTTTTTCCCAATTTTTTCCATTTAGTGGAAGCCTGCACATAACACCCAGAGTCCCTATTAATTACTTCACCATACAAGACGTTTTTGTTTCATCACTGTACTTAGTGCAATTAAATTAGATTTAATATTCTAAGAATAGGAAAAAAATCCAAATTTGTAAAATTCACTGTTAAAATGCATCTAATCATATGAGCACAAATGGCATTCATGACTGTCAAATGTGCTGACTGCTAAACACATCATAACAATATTGCAAATTCAGGAACAACTCTCCACATTTTATTCCACTCACTGCACTTCAGGTGTCTATCACAAACAAAATAAAAATCAAGGTACAAATAAATACATTATCAGTGAACAGCCAAAAGTGGAATGTTTTCTAGTAAATCATCAAACTCAGGAATGTAATATTTCCTCAGAGTAACGCACAACCATTTTTTTTCCAATAAAGTGCATTCAAATAACTCTGCAGTTTCAAATGTGTAACACTAGTGTAAACACTAACATGTTGAAAGGCCTGAAAGTGGAAATAAAAGCAGTAAATCATGACAGTTGGTTTTATTAATGATTTTACGCTGGGACTGAAATTATATGAACATATAAAATTCAGATCTGTACAGTATATTTAATATAAATGTTTTCCATCAGTCCTAAAATGTTATGTATTTTGTTTAATACAGCCTGCATCTACCAAACTTCTGTTTTGTACCACATGAGAGGTCCTTCATTTTATTTAATCGCAGTTATTGCACATTTCATTGATTGATGTTAAAACCACTGGGGGTCAGTGCAGCACTATTACACACCAAACTGTATGAACTGCATGAACCCTTACTGTAATGCATTTTTTTCCCAGACAGAAGGGGAAATTTGTAAGTAAACAGTGAAATCCCCAAATCAAAAGTGAACCAAAATCAATTAATAAAGGACACACAATGCTTTTGGATGACGGCCCAGTGATGTTCCTTCATGTGTCCTCCATTCCATCCTTTAGTTGTCTAACCAAAAGCTGTTGTTTACGTATTTGCATGTTTTAAAAATAATCAAATTTTAGCAGTTCAGTGGTAATCAAAAATGCACTACACAACCAAAGTTAGATGATTTAGTCCTACTGCCACTCGCACAGTTTGCATAATTTACACTGACTAGCTACTGTTATGACTTATATGGAGATGAATGCAATCATTGCTCTGATTGACATTAAACACTATATAGCAACATGAATATTTTGGCTACCTTACATCACAATATATTTTATTACATACGTATAACCCTATTACTTGATACACTTCCGACCCTTTGTTACCCATTGAGCCCTTTTAGTAAAATCATTTCCTTATGCTACATACACAACTGCCAGCATGCTTCCTCCTTTTTTGGGGCTCAAATGAACTCGTTTTTTTGTGCATGTGCTCATGTTCTGTTTGTGTATTTGTGTATCGAGGAAGAACACGCTAATGCTAGACCAGATGTCCCAAACTGAATCGCTTCCACTCTTTGCCAAGCATGTCCTGTATGTCATCATTTCATGATATCACACTGCACTGATGCAACGTTGTTGTTTATTTGACGTGTTTTCAGTCATTCTGGTTAATTCAAAAGGCCACATTGAATGAATAATAAAATTAAGAGTTGTGCCATTGCTAGAATCAGAATTACTAACTTTCGTGAGCACATTTCACTGTTTTAAATCAAACATACCGGCAATTCTTTTTAGTTAAAGGGAGAGAGAACATCTTTCTAACCCCACTGGAGGAACCTTGAAAAAATAGAATGTAATTCATTTGCCAAATATGTAATAATGGAGAAAATGTAAATACAAGTTAGAATTTCGACTTTCCTGTGTTCGAGTCATTGTTTATATGCAAAATGAACGTCACGAATAGGCTGCGCTGGTAAGCAGAGTCAATTCTTTGTGTTTAAACATTTGCGCGATTTGCTCACTTAAATACAAGCAACCATCTTTTACATAAGGTCATGTATACTAGGTGTCCCCTGTCCCTTGTATACTTAAGATGGGATATATTGGAAATATTACATATGGCAAACAATAGCTGTGAAACAGTTCTAGAGCAATTAAAAAATACATTAAATTTGGACTCAGTTTAGAATCTATATTGTACACTGACTATAGGAACAATGCCATTTGATTCTATCAATCTCAAGAAAACCCTGCCTTGACACATACTCACATTGGCCCAATTTTACCATAGATTTGACATGGTTTGGTACCTTAGCATGTTTGAGCACAGTCAGATTGTCTATTGTGAACGTGCCCTCAAACACAAGCATACGCCATTTGTTTGTATTCGGCAGGAGCCACAAAGCTAATACAATGGGTGACCTATTGTTTTATTTCCTTTCGTTTGTCATTGCTGAATCAACTGTGTTGAGCGCTGTGCGTACTCTTTGGCTTTATTTCAGGGAAATACATTTCATAGAGCATGGGCTTCGGGATTAAAATACATCAATATCAGCTGCTGACATGGCTGCCTCCAGTGGCAAAGCGAGTGTATGTGCATGAGTGGGAGGGCTTCAATCATAGGGGAGGGAGAAGGGTGGCAGTGGTCTTCCTGCAAGGGGGAGATAAGCGCTGAGCCTGAGCGCCGTCAGTGCTAGAATCATCAATATAGGCCCAATCTCACGCAAGCGTGCACGCACGCGAGACGTGACACCCTCTGACAGCGCCATCCGCTGGGCCAAAACAAACTGTCACATGGAGAATAAACAAGTGCAATCATGGCTTGGCGGATCTGGCGCATCTTGTATGATGCAAAGGAGTAACCGTACCAGAGTTTACAACGAAACCGAGCCACTGAATTTGGTCTTCGGTTTGGATGACTAAAGCACTTTTCAACCGTCTTATGCCTACTTTACATATAGAGTACATACCATAAGACATGCATCCACGTGGACTCACACATAAATATCTGATAAAGTGTTCCACGATACATTAAGAATCTTCTTATTAAAATAATCAAAAGTTAATGCACCTTTTATAGTGGATTTTGCCATCCTGGTTGAAAGTAGAATCAGTCAATGATTGGAATCAATAAATAAGATTTGATAAGATCTAAAATTGGAATGTACAACGTTTTAAGTGCTTGACTTGTGTTGCATTGTTCCTCTGGTGAAGGCAGTTAGGTTTGTGGTTTCAGTTCCGCTAAGGGATCACATTTTGGTTGATGTGTCTTCTCTGCAGATGAACTCGCGGGATTATGCGTCACCGCGGCCGCCGGTCCTCGACCACCCGCTGCTAGGTCAGCTCTTCCCACTGTGGCTGCCTGCTTGTCATCTGCCGCCTTAGTCTGCTGCTCTTTGCTCCTGGAGCCCTCCTGCGAGCCCAGCTTGATTGGACCCAGCACGTTCTTGGCCACGGTAGTCAGTTGGCTGACGAAGCTCGTCTTGTCACCGGGGGAGACGGGCCGTGACTTACACAGTAACGGTCCGCAGAGAGAGGGCGTGACCGCGGTCGGGGAAGGTGAGGGAGAAGGCGAATGTTCCTCCAGAACCTCCAGGCGACATTTGTCGTCCCAGTCCAGGGTTCCGCGATAGCAGTTGACGGGCCCGAGACCCTGTCTGACTTTGCCAAGACTCAGTTGCGGACCGTGCGGGGGGACCGCGGGTGCAAGAATCCGAGTGGGCAATTTAGGGCTCTTGGAGCTCAGATCTGAAGTTCTTGAGTCACCACAGTCGGATTTTCTCAAGCAGTCCCCCACAGCTGACGGTTTAAAGGCTTTCCGCAAAGTGAGAGGACTTCCCATCAGTGCAGTGTTGACGATTTTGTCAGTTATAGCAGCAGAGTTCTTGCGCACACAAGGACTGTTATTAGTTTCTCCCTCCCGCTTTGGTTCCCTTCTACCTTCTGTAGAGTGCTCTTGAGGCGATTTACAACCGAAAAGCAAACTTTTGGCCGCCTTGAGGTCTAGTTGCTTGGGAGTTGGGCGCTGGGTGATCTTCTCAGAGCCCTTGTGTGCATCTAGACCGTCTGCTGTTTTGGTACCGTTGCTCGTAGTCGTGGTTTCTCCGCTCGCTCTTGAACTCGAGGGCTCTGTTTGGTGCCGTCTTGCCAAGGACATCTGGAGTGCCGCCGCTTCAACCCGGCTCAGTCTCTCCAGGACCGACTCGGCTCCGGTCTCCCTCTCTCTCTCCCTTCCCCTCTCCTTTTCCTCCCTATCTCTGCCGGCGAGCAACGTCTCCCTGCTGAGCGGTGACTCTTGCCTGCCTAATCTCCTCACAGGCTTCAGTACGCGAGTCTCTGAGACCGTGGAGGACGAGGAGCTCGGCAGGGGTGGGGGATTAGGCGGCAAACTCTCCCCATCTGTTTCCAGCAGACTCTGGAGGCCCAATTCACAGAGGAAGGCGTCCTTGCGGTATTCAGAATGCTGGACTTCAAGGCTGTGCTTCCTCAACGGACCACCGAGTCCTCCTGTTGTACTGGACTGCGTCAAAGGCGAGCCCAGCTTCTCCGCCGACTGAACGCGTTTCAGTAAGGGCGAGCGCGGGGGCTCTGCGCTCTTCGGTCTGGGACGAACCACTGGGGGAGAAGAGTGGAGCTTGACGGGGAAGGACTGAGTGGTGTTGGAGCTTCCAACGGTGTGGCCCGGTAATGGAGGAGGTGAGGACTGGGTGGGAGAAGGAGTATGGGCCAGAGGGGATAAGGGAATGTTTCCGGCAGACTTGCAACGGGCGGAGCGGTACTGGCGATGGAGTTTCGGGGAGAGGCCGTGGAGGGAACTAGGCCTCATGTGCTGGGAAGGAGCAGGGGAGTTTGGAGTGCTGGATGCTGGAGAGCTGCTTTGAGATGAAGCACCTAGCGCAAGAAAATGTGAGAAGGATTAGCAATGCAAGAACATTGATAGTGAATGATGAAGTTTTCTTACTACCATATTTTGGAGACTACAAGTTGCACTTTTTTATTGTTTCTCTCTGCACCTGTGACTTATACTCAGGTGCTACATGTTTTTTTTTGACTGACAGCCGCTATTGGTGTGACTTATATAGTTGGCAGCCTTCAGAAGTTCAGAGTTGAGAAGAATAAAGACTTTTGGGACTTTGGCTTTAGAAACAGACCTTGGTAAACAAGTAATGTTGTGTTGACTGCATGTATAAGTAGTTTGTTGGCAATTTTTCAACAAAAGTTTTGCCATAGTTAATAAAAAATGAATAGGTGAATTTGCAAATGGGGAAGTCAAGGGTTCACCGTGTTCTAAAAACGCACCCAGGTATGACGGCTCAGCCGAGGAACGGTACCCCTGAGTAGGAGATCGGGCGGAGAGGTTGTGAGTTGGTGAGCCGGGAAGACTCTCGCTGGAGGACAGCGAGCGATTCAAGGAGGACAAACTGCGGCTGGTGTGGAGAAGATTGGACTGCTTCGTGATCTTTCGGAACAGAGAGCTCCGCTTCTTACTGCGCCATGGATAGAGAGTACAGGATTAACATTTTTTTTATAACATCTGAGGAAGTCAACACGGGTTATTCAGTTATTTAACATTGTCACACATTTACTTGCCAACAGGACAATCAATTATGAAACATAATGCTTCAGATTCAATACTGGACATTCAAGAATCTTGTGGCTGGAACCATTTAGTTTCATATGTGAAATTTACTATGGAAAAACAAAGGAGGCGCGGGACAGAATCATGTATGTTTGTAATGTACTATATATTATTAAAGCTATAAAGCTGTGGCTCACACCTGTCCTGGCCATCTTTGACCATGGTCCGCTTGTGTCTTCGGGCCATCTTACACTTATAACTTGCCTTGCGGGCAGGGCCCACTTTAATGGAGGTGTTCTCGAATGGCGTGGTTGTCACTGTCACCTTGTTGCCACTCTATGTGGATTACAACCAGTACATTATTTATAAAGTGATGAATGGCTTCAAGATATTAATCACAAGAACAATAACAGCTCTTAAATATGGGTATTAAAGTATTTCAAATATATGCAAATTTACATCTAAGAGGATTGAGAAAATGCAATCAACATAAATTGTCATTAAAAAAAAAAGTCATTCCCACCTTGAGTATAAGCTCGACTACCTCAGTGTGGACCAGACCATGGACCGGCTCACCGTTCACATGAGTGATGAGATCGCCTGCACACACACCAGCTTCTTGGGCGGGACCACCTTCCTCCACATGCTGACAAGAATAAGAATGAAGACACATCAATTGCTAAAATTCTCAGTTTAAAGACATTTTAGGGCTAGTTTGTAGTGGTATAAGTTGTTAAAGGAATTAGATATTATAAAGGGCAAACCTGATTACTCAAGGGCTGAGTTTAAGTATTGAAAACAGACACATGTGCCTGGTTATTTATACATGTTAAAATAGGAATGTGTTAAACACTTTAGTTTTGTATTAAAATAACGACTCTTTCCTTGCCTGATACAAATGATGAACTCTCAAATGTTTTTGTAAGGATCAATTAAAAACAGTTTCTTCAAATACAAATAAAAGCATAGTAAGTCTCTATAAAAAATAGTTAATTTTTTTGAAAATGAACTCATTGCGGCCATTCGATTGGATGTTTATCGCAGGCAGCGAGTTAATGAGATAATTAACAACAACAATAATTAACAACACACTTATTTATTTATATATATATTTATTTATATATTTATTTATATATTCATATATGTATTTATATAGTTATTTATATATTCATTATATATTTATTTATATTTTTATTTATTAATTAACTCATTTATTATCTATTTATTTACATCTAAAATGTCTTTTCCTGTGTCTGTATTCTCACCCTCTTGCTACTGTGAAATTTCCAGAATACGGGATGAATAAAGTTATCTAATCTAATCTAATAATTAAACCATACAGTAGATTGCTAAACTTGGATTCCGCAAGGAGTCAAAAACATCACACAATCTAAGCAATTTCTCACCCAGACTATATGATGGACACTGTAGATATCGCTGTCTCCAATATACACCCTAATGGCCCTGAGGGTGAAGCCGTATTTCTTGCCCGAGCGATGGATGGTGATGGGCGAGCGCAGCACACTGACAGCCGGGAAGAAGTCTCGACTGGGCGAAGAGTCCCGGGAAGAGGGATTGGAGGAGAACGAGTGGGGGGACATGGGGCTAGCCAATGGGGAGAAGCCACCATGCTGGTCCACTAGAGATGACATAGAAGAAGCGTCAGATAAATGATGTTTCTACTTCCATAAAAAAGGGAAGAACACTCATTGTTATGCCTGTCACTATATATTGTTGGCAAAGACAGAAAATTAAAAATATATTTTTATTCACAACTAATGGGCTCTTATTTAGTACATAAGTTGGGAATCACATTAACTTAAAGAGTCCAAACAGGGTTATAACCCCCTTCCCATTTAATTTGCATTTTTTTCAAAAGTAATAAAATCTTAACATTTTGATTTAGATATCAGATACTCTTTGCTAAAATGTTACTTTATTTTTAAGTGCTTTATCTTTCATAGATTATGTGCATCGTGCATGTAGATATGTTTTTATTTATCAAACTTAAAACACTTTGTACTCAAGACCAAAAATCTGCAAGACAATTAAAGGAACCCGACAAATAGACGCTTATGTTTTCTCATCATTCTCACCAGATGGTATGATGACAGACAGGGCTGTGGCCGAGGCGGATTTGATGACCTTGTTGCCAGCTCTGGAGTTTCGTTTCTCTCCATCTCCAGACAAATGTGAGTGACGTGTCCTCCGAAGGACCAGGTCATTGGTGGCCCGGGCCCCGAGAGGGTCATAAAGCGGTGTCATCACATCGCGACTGACTGCTCCAGGAACTGGACCTAACGTGTTAATGCTCACAACTCCTGGTGTATCTCCTTGTTTGGGGGACTTGTCTGTAAAAAATGACATTGACAGTGTTCAAAAATCCAGTTGAAAGTTGATAATGAAGTCACTCTAGCACACACCTGCCCCGTTGATCTCTTTGAAACTGTTCCTCGCCTCCCAGTGATGGGTTAATGGGATACAGGTCCCATCAAGAGAAGTTCCCCGGACCCTGATGGGGGCTGGCCTTGACGAAAACTCAGGTTCACCCTCAATGGGGGAAGCAAAACGATGTGTGTCCATCAACGCAGAAAATCGTCGGCGTGCACCCAATGGAGGACTGCCGTCGCCCTCCATGTAGAGCGACTCTGAGCACGAAAGGCGTTTCCTACGTAGAACACCATGAAAAGATCACACGTTAACAGCATTTACCAATCTTATATGAATTAATTTGCTTCAAAATCCCACAAACTTGAATTGTAGGTCACATCGAATGCTAAAAACTAATTCATGACTTGTTTGTTGATCATTTTACAAAGATTTAACAACACAGTATATTTCCCAATGGAGTATTCTTGCCACTTAAAGGACATTAACAAAACAGATGTGAGAAAATGTGACCTTACAAAAACAGGCATTTCTTGATTGAATAAGTTCAATAGAAATTCAATGAATTTCCTCATAATTCATGAACAGACATCATGACTGTATCAAATTATTTTCAAATCAAATGCCTTGACTATTTTATTTTCATGTACTACTGCTCTAGAACCATATTTGACAAAATACAATATTAGATTTGTGTTCATATAGCCCTCACTCCGCATTATTACGATTCTTTTTTTTTAATTTAGACAAAATATGTAGTAAAATGCCTAGATTGGCCTCCAGTGTTAGAGATGTTAGCTATGAATCAGATACATGCCACGAAAAAAAGAAAATCCAATATGTAACGTAATAAATATGCCACCTTATCAATGTGTTCATTCTTGTTTGATTTCACAATGTATGAATGATTCATTTAATTTGACTCTGAAAGACTTATTTTTGGACTGAAATGGGGTTATAAGATCTAATAAGTCAGTCAGTTGCATATTTATGCTTATCTTTAATACTTTAATGGTTAGAACCAGCAGGTATCTAAAACGTGACAAGCAGATCCATAGTGGCGCTTCAGAATTATGCTGAACAACTCCAGGGATCGTCTTGAATATTTCATGTCGTCGGGTTAAAAATGGAAACCCTGCGGTGATGAGAAACCTCTTAAATTTTCTATTCAACCCTATCGGGACAGAAGAGGGGCAAAGAAGAAATGTCTGCATTCAAGCATGAAGGAAGCACTCGTAGTTGTGTGGAAAAAACCTACCTATAATCATTATTTTAAGAAGCATACTGTATATTTTAATGAGACAAGTAGAGAGATTTAGGTTAATCAACACACCCTAATAAAAAAAAGACCACTTCAAGATCGTCTAACTTAGCTCACTCGCAATTTTTACTTCAACATATTGTCAAATTGCGTGTCAGTGAAAGAGAAAGTGATACAATGCTTTTACTTGACTTACATTTCAGGAGATCCGGTCCTCCAACTCTTGTCCCTCATACTGAAGCTTCCCAGGCTTTCTCTTTTGGTCACCTTGTCCTCCCTTGAGCCCCTGTGCTCCCGACGCGGCACAGAGGTGGAAACTTTCTGCTCCAGTTGAGAGAGATGCTCCATGCTGCTGTACACCTGCAAAAACACAAAGGCAACAGTAAGGACATATGGACAACAGCTTTTTGGAATATAATATCGTATCCATGTTAATGTGAGGGCAGTAGTCTGGACAGAATAAAATATTGATGATACTTTATGGGCTTCTGGAAATGTTATTCTTAAGAGAAATTAACTATATAGGTCAATATAACACTGTTTTGATTCATCAAGATTCTTTGGATTCTTAAGCGAGGGTTGAATGTGTAAAATTGTCTTATTTTTTTTAAATTATTGAATGGTAGTCGTTTTGAGTGTTTCGATTATAATCGATGAAGGATACAACATACAAATGCATACACTTTTCTTGTATCTTTAATAAAATACAAACACATTCAAATAGTCTTTATTTATTAACTCTGCCGTTAGGCAAAACCTATGGAAAGTGGAGGTTATGACTTTAATTCGGTCTGTTTGTATGCCTGTATGTTTGTGTTCGAGATATGAATAAAGGGATTTTGATCAGATTTGCCGGCCGGATATGTTTGTAATATGAAATGCAAGAAGTGATTAATTTTGTTTGTAATGAGGTCAAAGATCAGAAAGCGAATTTATTTAACTCGATAACAAATTAGCCTATTGCACTCAAATTTCAGATGATGAAAAGAGAAAGGCTCAAAGCTCACAATAGTCAAAATTATGGGTGACGCTTTAAATTTGGCTGCCTAGAGAGAGGTCCATTCTTTGCGAGCGCTTAGCTATTTGATTATTAGAATGCAAATCAAGTATCACCAAGCATCAACCAACACAAGAGGTTTTTGTTTCAAAATTAAACTTACAGAAGCTAAGGTTCCAATAAAAATAGGGTCCAAAATTGAAAAAAAATTGCAACAGCATGACAAAATTTACAAAAAATGTTCATTAAAACATTCATCCCAGCTGACTTCAGACAAAAGGCAGTCTACACCCTAGACTGGTCGCCAGTCAACTGTCAGGCACACAGAGCTCTACACAAGCAACCATTCACACTCACAATCATACCACCACCAGCGGGAATCGAGCCTTGGCCTGCCCACACTGAAATCAGGCGAGTGAACCATCAAGCGGCTCATTAAAACATTGCCTTTACAATATGTTAAAAGTTGATTCACCTGCCTTGGGTGCCTTGTATAACACAAAAATCAAATTGAGTGCTGAAAAAAAGTCTCATAAAGCGTATGACTAATGAAGCCAGCGCTGAACAAGTAACTAAACATGCACACTGCTTATTAGGTGTCGCAGAAACGTGTGTGGGGGAGGAAAACAAGTGGAAGAAGTGAATAAAGACAAACTGGAAGGGACGTGTTCATCTCACCATGGAAACAAGGAACAGCTGAGGACTCAGAAGCAAAGGGATGTCAAATGCTAAAATACACTTGTGAAACACTTGATTTACATAATCAGAGCTCACTTACCCGTTTTGGCCCACGGGGTGCTAATAGGTCAATTGCTTCAATTAGTTTTTATTACTGAATCGTTTATAGGGAAATCATTAAATTCATTGGTTGCCATTGATCTATTTTGGCTAAGAGAGGGAGAGATCATTCACTTCTAAACCTTCCAGTCAAAATGAGTTGGACATTTAGAGATGTCAACTTTACCATTAAGAGCCAGAGCTTCTAGTTAAATTAGTTGGATTGGATAACTTTATTCATCCCGTATTCGGGAAATTTCATTGTCACAGTAGCAAGAAGGTGAGAATGCAGATATAGGAAAGGCGTTTTAGACATAGACAGGTAATAAGTAAGTTATTAAATAAATAAATACATGATTAAATATAGAAATAAATTATATATATATTATGTTATTTATTCATTTCTATATTTATTCATGTATTTATTTATTTACTAACTTACTTATTTAATAGTTAAAGTCTATGAAAAATATATACATACAAATCAATCTAAAGAGTGTTATTGGGGGCAATACTCAGTGTATTTCTATTTGTTATATTCCATAAATATCTCATTGTATTTCAAATATAAAAAAAGAGTGGTTAATAATAAATTATAACTGAGACCTTTCATCCACATATTTTTGCGTAAGTTAAAAAAAAACCTGGTGTCCACATGAAGGCACATGACTTTTCCAGTCATGAATGAAGGCTATAATATCAACAGTTAAAATTTTAAATGAGCAAATATAGTCACTTTCCCTGTTGAGGGTTAAGTAAGAGTTTGAATTTAATAGTTGTGGGGATCGAAAAAAAACATTCATTCATTTTGCGTACAGTTTATCCTCACAAGGGTCATCAATCCACACATGGATTGTGGTACTAAGTGTGGTGGTACTCATGCAGATAAATTACCATTCACTCATTCACACTCAGCGTAATGGACTCTAAAAAAATAATAATAACATGATTTTGAAGTCACTAAATCTCTCAAAAAATAGGCGAAAGATGTTTCCATTTACCTAGTTACAAGCAAGGCTCCAAAAACGAAAACAAAGCTCTATAATTATGGAATAGACACTTAGGTGAGTAAGTCTTTTTTGAGACAACGTACACACGTACACAACGTTACACAAAATGTTGAACAACACAACCCCACACTTAAATCATCCACGCAAACAAATATGATAGCAACCTCTAAGTATCTTTTCATCCAACACAGCTGGCATGAAAAGCAGCAAAAAAGAGAGTAAAACGAAAACAAAAAAGATGAAGATGTACGAACGATCTATTTACGAGGTAAATTGTGACAAATTGACTCAGTGGGCGATAAAAATGAAAAAACAATGAGGGGCATGAATATTAAGAGTAACCAAAGCACAAGGTTTAGATCACAGTGGGACATCATTTGTGTTTCGGTTCTCAATTAATTACCCAGAGTGGCTGAATGAGTGTGACAAGGTAGCGGTAACCCAGCTGGAAGGTGCACCATAATTAAAATAAGTGACAGACAGAACAAGCTCAGAGAGATAAATAGGGGAGAAGACGGAATTTTCTGACCTTGCTGAATCGAGGGGAGCAGGAGGAAAATTGTCTGATCTCCACCGGCTCGTCATCGTTGGTGTCGTCCCCGTCGTACGTGTTGATGTGGTGGTAACGATCGGAGCGTGCTAGCAGAGGCAGTAAAAAATATATGAGCTGTCATCACTTGAACGTTCTTTACTCGTGACAAATTCACTGCATGTCCTAATAGAGATGTGGCGTACTATCAAAATAGCTAGTGTCTTCCTCCGACTCCAGGTGAGGGACGAACTCTGCTTTTTGTCGCAGCAAACTGTTCCAGTCCAGCTCGGTGAAGAATGGGTGCTCCTTTACTTCAAATGCTCCACCTAACAAACATGTGTGTACAACGCCGTGAGTCATTGTGCACTGAGGAACTGGGCTTAAGGTGGAAGAGATTGTTAAAAAAATGAAAACCTGTGCCAAGCCTTATTAGAAGGTTAGTTTGCAGCAAGCTGGAGATGAGGGCTTGGGCCTCCTCTGGTAAGGCATCGTCACCATCAGGCCAAATCATATCATCTGACGGGAAGTATGTGACAATTATTGAGGATTATTTAAAAAAAAAGAGGAAAATAACAAAGTAATTTGACCTCTCCAACACCTTTTAAACAGGGTTTGTGTCGCTTATTATTCATATATATATATAAAAATAATGCAATATATGTATATATATATATATATATATATATATATATATATATATATATATATATATATATATATATGTATATATATATATATATATATATATATATATATATATATATATATATATATATATATATATATACATATATTGCATTATTTTTATAATGTTGGATGCCATTTTAGTACATTGGTATGCAAAACAATTTGCATTGAAAGTGCCCCTATTAGATATACGTCACTCCATTTGACTTTTTGGCCACTAAGTAAAAGTACATTGTACGTCTTTCACCTATCAATAGTGGTACACGGTCGATTGGTCGCCGGTCTTTTGGTCGCCGATCTTTTGGTCGCCGGTCTTTTGGTCGCCCGGAAGGTTATTGATAATTACCATTTAAATCGTTGCTCAAATTCCCTAAATACAAACTACGAATTACTACTTAGTCATACTTAATGCCCTAGTAATTATAGGGCTAAAGAAAAGCTCCAAATTTCCCGGACTTTTATTGTTTTTTGTTGGAGAACTTGTTAAGACCCTGACTGACGTAGCTTTTTAAAGGGACAACGCATGTACATACAAACTCTTATACACTCCCACGTCGGCTCAGTGAAACTGCTCATGGCCATTGTTGGCTTTTATTGATGCGTAGACCGTGTTGTTTTACCTTGTTTTGTCGTCGGTCTTTTGGTCGTCAGTCTTTTGGTCGTCGGTCTTTTGGTCGCCGGTCTTTTGGTCGCCGGTCTTTTGGTCGCCCGTTGTCGCGGTCTGGGCGACCAAAAGACCGCGACCAAAAGACCACGACCAAAAGACCGGCGACCAATCGACCGCACACGATCAATAGCATTCAATAGGTGAATAGAGTAAAATATTCCAGATGTTTTTGTTCTATGGATCGGTGCAGAGAATGATTTAACTCATATCTCAAAACACATTACATTCCAAATTTGGCAAGTTTTTGTACGAGTGTTTAGACCTGAACTGTGTGTGACAGGAGCTGCTACGCAAAACTTTGATTTAATGTCTTTGTATTTTCCTAATCTTCTGTAATTAGTTTTTCTCACCAGTGATGACTTGTCCAAACAACTCTTCAGGAGTGTCTCCAAAGAAAGGCACACAACCCACAAGGAACTCATAGAGGATGATGCCCATGGCCCACCAATCCACCGGCTTGCCATAGCCCTGACGGAGAATCACCTCAGGGGCGATATACTCCGGGGTACCGCACACCTGAAGAATAAGAAAGTTGGGAGAAAAAAAAACGGAGAAAGAAAGTGCAAAAATAAGATCAATGAACAGCTTGAGTACAAAATCTGTCTTGTTAAATTCCTGTGCAGAAGGCAAACACAGTTGCCAGGAGGACTCATGCATCACACTGACTGATTGCAACGACTATCATTTATAAAGAGAATAAACAAAAGCTATAATGGGATTGCCACAAAGATGGAAAGCAGGAACGCTTCACTGGTTCAGGAAGCATGATTTTGTGAAGATGAATGATTTTGCGGGATGGCTCGGCAGGGTGGGATGTACGACTGCAGAAGATGAAATGATTCTTTGATTGCCATTTGCCCGAGCATCAATCAACCACAGTCAGCAACCATTCAAAGTCATTTCATCTCATTGTCCTGATGGGGACTGAAAACTGACGAAAAATACCTGTTTATCCAAGAACTCTCTGGCATCTTTCTCAATGTGCCCTTCATAAAGATTGGTGGTGAGGCTCATCAGTCCCATTTTGGACAAGCCAAAGTCTGTCAGCTTGATGTGGCCCATAGAGGTGATTAAAAGACTGAAATAGAAGATAGACAATAGCTTGTGTGACATAACAACCCTTCAATTCAGTGACTCACATCTTAATATAGATTTGGACATATTACAGAAAGAACTACAACTTATTAATAGTAATACTATTAGTATGCAACAGACTACTACTACTAGAGTAGGACCGAGTATAGGCAAGATAGAGGGATGTCGCTCGTGTTCAATTCATTTACTACTACCGTGATTTTAAATGTTCTTAATATTCTTCTAACATTTTAAGCAGTAGATGACTTGCCGCTCTTCCAAATTGGATTGTTTAGCCTTGGCGGTGGTTTGCAATCTACTGAGTGCCTTTTCAGTTTTCAAGTATTCAATCATGTCCAATTTCTTGTTTTGATTGACCATCTAAGCTATTTTAGTTATTGCATGCTTGAGCTCATTCGATTACTTACTCGCACAAAATATTCTTTCATTTGTTTGAAACCAAGCAGAGCGAGTACACTCCCATGTTCAGTCACAAACTTTAACTATCTAGGTAACGCATTTTAGAGAAGATTCTCATTTGCAATTGCGACCTTTCTACTTAGAGAGACATACTACAACTAGTAGAAATCTGAAAGGCAGTTGCTCAAAGTATTTAAGTATGTAAAAGGTTTCTTGGTCCTCTGATAAAAACGATAATCACAAAAAATGACGTTGCATTTGAGCACAGCATTGGGCGGCAAAAGTAATGTAATTTACACGCATGAGCGTATTGGAAAAAGTTATCTTAAAAAATGGACAATCTTTTTTTTAGTTACTGTATCCATTCAATGTTTCAGTGTCTTTTTCCTATCATTGTTTGAGAGACAGATTTAAAATAGGTGAAAATAGTTTCACCTCTTGGGCGCTTTAGTTCTCATTGATTCAGATTTTTAAATGAATGTTAAATCAATGTTTCACAAATTATTAAGATCATGAGAGACTGACTTGTCAGGCTTTAAGTCTCTGTGAACAATGCCATAGTTGTGCAGGTACTCCAGGGCCAGTACGGTCTCAGCAAAGTACATCCTGGCCAGCTCCAAAGGAAGAGCCCCAATGTTCTTCAACAAAGTGGCACAATCACCACCTGTACAGAGAGCACCATGCACCGTTCATTGCACTTAATTCTCAGCCAATTTGACACTAAAAACACCAGGGAGAAAATTGATGTGGATGTTCCAAACAAAATTAGGACTAAATGTTAATTAAGAACTAGCATTGAAGGGAAAAAAACAATTAAAAAATGCATGTCTAAATCTTACCCTCGACATACTCCAGCACCATGCACAAGTGTCTGCGTGTTTCAAAGGAACAAAACATGGAAACCACAAAGGGGTTCTCTGCAAAGGTGAGAATGTCTCTCTCCACAAAGGCCTGCTGGATTTGGTTCCTTAAGATCAGATTCTGTTTGTTTATCTTCTTCATGGCAAAGCGCTGCCGAGTTTCCCTGTGGCGCACTAAGTAGACAGCCCTGGGAAGAACGAGAGATTGAGAAGAGACAAATGTTCAAACAAACAGTTTGGTTCATGCCCTATTCATATACTGTAGTCAAGTGCTTGGAGTGCTTTACCCGTAAGCGCCATTGCTAATCAGTTTGATGTTTTGAAAGTCTTCCTCGCTTGGTGGTTTGATGGCTCTCCCCTTACCCTGACCATATATATGAGAAAAACATTGAATCAAAGCTGTTTTTTAAAATTAAAAATATGCAGTACTCTTAACCTATTATCAGGCAAGGAAGCATCTTTGGTAATTATAAAGAAATATAATCACATATGCCACAATAAGAATACTACTGTACTTCATAAACAACTATAGCCCCAAATGGGATGTCCAAATAAATAATGTGGACGCCCTGTCACCATTATAATTACGTATCATTTATTAATCATTATTGTATTCTTATTTTTTGTATGACTTTCAAAAAAACATGATTTAATACAGTTGTAAATACAAAAATGTTCATGAAAACAAGGCTAATCACATAAAATAAAGAAAGGTTAGGTTAGGATATTGTTGCCATTATCAAGTCTAAAGTTGAATATTATCAACAATTTGGGAACAATTAAGAGATTTTTTTGGACATTGTGAGGGAGCGTTTTTATATTCTGACTCATACACAGTTAAGGATATGTGTAAAGCATGTCTTGTCAGCTACAATATATTTCACTGTATATAATTATAATATATTACCTCCGTTGAGTCGTCAGTCTCTGGCGTGTGCTGACCTTCGCTGTCATAGCTGTCCAGGCTCACGATATCTGGGGTCAAACATAATCGTTAACAAGCAAACCAGGCTTCATAAATGCTGGTGTGGTAGTTGTATTTCAACTATAGCAGCAGTCATGTCACCATGTAACGCCAATTTTGTGGCCATAAAGTGACTACATTTTAGTTCACAACAGCCAAATGTGTCAGCACAGAGAAGAAAGCACCTATTAATTTCCCCAAGTTTGGACCAGTGCTACCGCCCACTCATCCCGTTCCCTGCCAGCAGAAAGCTGCTAATTTCTGCTGTTCTTGTACCACACGTATCGTGCGTGACGGCCGCTGGAACACACTGATTATCTTTGTATTGCTTCGTTAAAGCACACAGGAAACACAAAGAACATTTGAGGGTGGAGAGGACCATCAATTTTCTCAAATCGAGCTTGGTGACCCGCACGTAGCCTCTAATTTTTGAGAAGAAAACAAAATTGGGAGAAACAAAACACCGGTACAGTTGCAAATGTGCCTTGTCTTTAGCAGAAAAGTAATCATAAAGGAGCCAAATATTTTTCAGGAATTTACAAAGGAGTATTTCCAGGCCATTTAGTCCTTCGCATAATCAACAGCCTGCTTTGGATTAGACCGGGCCCATCTGACAGGTGTTAATTAAAGGTTTGGAGGCGGTGTGGCGGCGTTACAGTCACAATGATTAATTAGAGACGGCGATGCTGCCACAGATCTACGCTTGCAGCAGTTTAGGATCCAGATGTATTGTTTCAAAAAATAAAAAAAAGTCGAAAAATAGCTCATTAATATGCCACACACGCAATAGCGTCACATCGGTGCATAGGCAGAGGGGTGAAATGAAGTGCATTTATAATAGTTTTCTTTGAAATATTGCAGCGGGTCAGTGGTAAATGTTATGCATTCAAGAAAAAAACAATTATGAAAGCGTACTACTGTCTAAGCAGTATTTTGTGCAGTAGTGTGTGACTTGACTCAACGCTTCATACCTTTACTGTGAACTTTTCCTGACAAAATTAGTAGTCATTTAGCTAGAAGTATCTGAGTTGATCTTAAAGGGAATAATTAAAAACGATATATCTTTTTAGTCAGGACAAAAGTTTCTATTTCCTCCCACTCACCTTCAAGGGGGTCCCTAGTGAGCCCAAGCTGGTTGATGATATATCGAGGGATGTCCGCCTTCATCAACTGGCCTTCCTTGGCATGGTCCTCCGCTGCTTCCAACAGATGGTAGAATTCCTCCGGATTAAACTCCTGTTATGTGAGCAGATAGAACAACCAGCTTTGAAATGTGGTAGAAGATATGGTGTTCATAAAACAATAATAAAAGCAGGATTTTTTTTTGTCTAGTGTTAAAACTGTCTTGCTATCTTGAGGGACAGGCACACTTCACACGTGGGCTCAGTTTTAATATTCCCTAAAATATTCTCTCAGAAAAATTAAGTACATTTTTTGAGGATAACATTTGCGACTATAGACTAACAGGCAAGTCAAAGAATTGATATTCATGTAATGAACCTATTGTGTGAGCTTAATACAAGCAAGCTCCTTCACAGCGTTAACAATATAATGCAATATGTACTGTTAATAATTGCAAAATGGATCTTGTTTGTTTTTGTCTGGAAACATTCACTGTCATTTTCAAAAACGTTCAACTAATAAATGAATACAAAAATGTACTCTGTACGTACACCTAAATATACTCATCTCATCTTCTGAAGCGCTTTATTTTAGAGAGTCCAATCAACATCCCTTTTTCCTGTTCCTATCATGTAGGATCAGCACGTGATTTGAAGTTTGGGGTCTTTCTGGGATCATTTCCACCTGTGTTCTCACGTTTCCGACACCCGCCAGACCTGCCCCCTCTTGACAAAAAAAAAAGAAAGGAATGAGCAGAGGAGGAAAGATTAACCTCTCTCTCTCATATCTTGCTGTCCTCCAGGGTCATATTTTTTTCAGGCACCAGCTAGCCTGATGGCTGGCTGACATTTCCACCATAGTGGATTTCAGTACTGACTTAAATGCTAAAGGAACATTTCATCTGTGTCCTTTTCTGGCCAAACTAAAGGGCCATGACGATGGAAAAAAAATCCCATTCGCATCTTATCTGACCCTATCGACCCCTTCCCGACGGTCGCCTTGGTAACGGCGCGATAAGCCAAAACTAGGTGTAGTGGCGCTTAATGACAAACGTGGGAGGCCATCTGTCTGTTAAGAGTCGTGTGTATTCATATACTCCTTGAAAGATGCCAAGGTCATAACTTGTGACCTGCCTTCTTGGATGTACTGTGAGGAAATGAGTAGTGTCAGAATATATTAAAGCTGCCTCGTAAAAAAGCATCTTGCAGCTATAAAGTACACACCTCCCCGTAGGGATGGGATATACAGTATGGCCTTACGCCTTTATAGGGCACAAATTTAACTCATTGGATGCCATTGCTAGCGCTAGATGCCCATTTTGACTGGCTGCCAGCTCTCCCAGTCAAAAGGGACATCTAGCACTGTCACAGGCACTGAAAGATGAGCATTCACAGTCAGTCTTCCCAGTTTAAAGGGATTGGATGTCTATTGTTGTCAATGGCAGACAATGTTTGTTAAGTATCCTTAAAATTGTTATTGAGGGCCATAATCAGTATATTTTTGCTTTTATTCATTCTAATTGTCTTTAAATAGTTTTTATTAGCATTTGATTCATGGATAATTTCAATTCATTCATTTTCTGAACCACTTATCCTCACAAGGGTCACGGTCCGAGTAAGCGGGGGTGCTGGAGTCTGTCCCAGCTGACTTTGGACACCAGGTGGGGGAAACCCTCAATTGGCATGTCTAAATTCATAAACTAATACAAATAATAATACAAATTCTAAATGTATGAACTAATAAAATGCTCATAAAACAACACTTATCCAAAAAACTAAAAATAGAAACACTAAGTGCTATATCATTATTATTTTTGGGGGGTTATTTGACACTCATTACCTGTCAATTCATTTAAACTGGAAATACTTGCTGTGAATGCCTATCTTTTAATGGCACCAGGTGGGGGACACCCTGAATTGACACATCTAAATGCATAAACTAATACAATTGGCACGTCTAAATGTATGAACTAATAAAATGCTCATAAAACAACACCTATACAAAAAAACTAAAAATAGAAATACTAAGTGCTATATCATTGTTTTTTTTGTTATTTCACACTCATTACCTGTCAATTCACTTAAACTGGAAAGACTTGCCGTGAATGCTTATCTTTTAATGCCATTGCGGGAGTTGGCTGCCAGCCTCTACCAGTCAAAAGGATTGGACGTCTATTCCCTTCAATAGCAGCCAAGGAGTTAAATAAATTGCCTTTAAAGTGTTAAGTAGCACATTTTTACAGTCTCCAGGTGAGAAAGCCAAGAAAGCATATTGATTTTGTCAAGTCTATATATAAAAGCCATTCTTGTGGCTTCCTGTGGTGATTTGCCGATTTTCATTACTTCAAACCACTCCCACTTCCAATTGATTATCGATCGTAGTGTTCTCTTTAACTTGAAAAAAAAAAATCTCACCAAGCACTCCAGCAGTCTGGCTGGCCGGGAAATGATGATAAAGAGTTTTTTGACCAGCTCGATGACGAAGGTGAGCTCGGAACTCTCGGAGCGCTCGTACGCCTGAAGAAAAAATTGAGATGAATGGGGAGTCCATCAGGCTTTGTAGCCAAAGGGAAACACGCGAGGCTCTGATACTCACATCGTGGAGGAGCTTCTCCAAGTTTTCCTGGAGTTCGCAGAAGTAAACACTGGTAATGAGACCCTCTCGCGATTTGGTCAGACAGTCTCGGGAGAGCTCGGCTATCTGGTGATGGATGAAGCTGAGGACACCATCAGCCAGAGGCAGAACGCTCTCTGGAGAGTAGTTGTGGATGAACTCTGCAAGCCTTTCTTCCATCTGAGCTGTGGCCTAATTGAGGACAACACACAGAATATTCATTTAAAATTGTTAAATCAGATTTATAAGGATAATAATAATGATAATGAGTTGCTGGGCTACATTCGAGTCGTTTTAACAGGTTCAAACATGTTAAGTAGAGATTCAAATAGCTATTCACAAATTCCTGGCAACTGCTTAATATACAAAATTAAAAATGCTGTGCTACTTGAAATACATTTGCAAGCACTGTTTTTTAAATATCTTATGCTAATATCCATTAGTCCCATCTGTATATTTTCCCCATCATGTTAGGAATAAGCTACCTGACTTTTGTTAGACAACATGAAATGGAAAATGGTCTATTTGTTATTGTTTTAAAATATACAACTTTTATTTTTTGATCCATCACTTATACTGAAGATAAATGTGTGCGACCAACAGTTCAAAGCAAGCACCCTTTATGTTTTACTTACAGTAATTGTGATAGCAAGAGAGTGAAAGCAGGGTAAACTATAAAAACTACATATAAGAGTGTGATAATTTAAAGTTTATTTTAATGTAAAGGAATGCCATTTAAGAGTCATGTTGGTAAGACGTCTCATTAGAAAGGAAACGAGTCTTAAATGAAGACAATGCTGATACCGCATGTACTTTCAAAGGAGAATACGCATGAATATGCATTAAAAGATGTTTTTTTTAAAATGAAAAATGGTCATTGAACTATAGTTGGAAATATATATATATATATTTTTTTTTATCATGCAAAGACTGGAGGCTAAAAATAATTCATAAATTAAAGAACCCAAACACTGGTTGTCCCGTTTTTTTTATTTATCTATTTTCCAAAAAAAGGCTTTTGGAGGAGAAATAAATGAATTCTGTCTAGTGTATCTGAGCCTTTCTAATCCTGCGATGTTTTGGACATGAAGACAGACACAGGCCATTAATTATGATGGGCCCTGACAGTGTGTCAGCAGATTTACATAAACAATAGACTGTTGCTGTGAGGCCTTGTCATTTGTATTGAATGGAACTACTGAAACAATACGTGATCTTGTTTCACACTCTTTAGAACTACTGGATATAGCATTAGATTTGCTAAATTCACACGATGACAATGACAATAAACTGCAGGGTTTTTTTGTATGAGGCATTATGGCTTGTTTATGTGTGTCTGACCTTGGGGAAGCGCTCCTTGTACACATGGTTCATCATCACTATTTCATTGTCGTAGCAGGATGGCGAGCGCCCCGGGCTGGGGGGGGGAGACAAAGAGTGTAAGACATATGGCCGGATGAGGAAAATCAAAGAGCGAGTTAAACAGGCAGGAGACAGTGTAATAGAACTCGTTTTTTTTCCATAAAAAAAAAAACCTTCACACCTTCCCGGTATGTCTATTGAATCCACATATTTTTAAAATGTACTTCAAAAATTCACGGCAATGTCTAATGAATGGAGTCTTATATTTAACACCCACCTCCATCACTCTACTTTAGAGACATGCACTGAGAGGCTGTTCAAATATTAACGTGATCCTTTTGGTTTAACAATATGCAGATGACAATGCCACATTCAGAAGTGGGGGGAACTCATATGATGATGGAGAAATCTCTTGTGGGCAAACGCAGTAATGTGGCGCCTCACAGATCGACGTGACGTGAATAATAACAATGAGGCTTGTCAAAGTCCACGGCGGGGGCGCTGTGGAAAATCCAGAATGAATGCCTAGTATTACCTAGGACAGGATTTATTCAATAGATTAATACGCCCGCCAAGAACCGATAAGTAGTGATGCGTCATATGAAGGTAAGGGCATTCTGAGGTGCGCATGCAGTGAGCGTGCACCTTGTACTTCGGGGGGAAAAAGGAGATGCTAATCTTCGGAGGCACCAAACACCACAGGGTGCCGGGATGCAATCATCACAAGGAAGATAAGAAGTTTTTTCATCTCTTGCAAGTCTTAAAAAGTAGACCCACCAGTTGTCTGTTCGAGCAACCGCAGTCTGTACTTCTACCTAAAGTAGCTAGCCGCACGCAAATTCCTCAAATATACTGAGCTTCTCTTTCACCAAAGGGTTGTTAAATATCCCTGCGGTCCGAACGACAGGAAATTGGCGGCCTCTAATTTACATATTTCTCTGCTGCGACCCTGGCGAGGATAAGCGGTGTTGAAAATGAATGAATGAATATTTCTCTGCATCAACGGATTATGTCAAAATCCTCTTAAATTTAATGCATATATTCTGTTTTGATGTGTATGACAAGGGCACAGGCAGGACGATTTTAAGCTTTTCAGGACTAGGAATAGAAAATGTGGACATATTTAGGTCACAAGCTCATTAAATCAAGGTAACTTGTGTTGCCAAACCAGCCAAACTCCGTGACAATGCTACACACTAAAGATCTGCATGTAATATGGGAGTGCGCCGCATTTGAAGGGAATGAGAGGAGACTCTTTGATTGTCAGAATATTGTTGGTTGTGTTTTAACATGACCCAAGACAGCATAAAGTGGGCTACCATACAGGTTTGACAGTAATGGCCAATATTGGTGACCAGTAATTGTGAATAGTGAGGAAACACTGTCCTGCGCTGTAAGGAAAGATTTAGGACAAATAGATATAAGGACAGTTTTTTTCCCACAGCCATCAGGACTCTGAACTCGAGTTAGCACGACACACAATCCCTTCGGGGTGTGCAATATCAATGTGCAATGTCTTTGAAATCTGCAATATTTTAGAATCTGTGCAATATTTTAGAATCTGTGCAATATTTTAGAATTCTGTGCAATATTTTAGAATTGTGTGCAATATTTTAGAATTATGTGCAATATTTTAGAATTCTGTGCAATATTTTAGAATTCACCTAGCCAGGACGTGGCTTTTTATACTTCTATACTACTATTTATGTTTTGTTTTTTTTACTGGGAAACACACTTTGAAAAGCTTGGAGTAGCATTACCAATTTCGTTATATGCTGGTGTGTATGATGACAATAAAGGCTTTTGAATTTGAATTTGGAGTAACTTCAACTGGAATCAAGTAAAGGGGTTCGGTGTCATGGTGTCATCACCTGCAATTTTTAAATCAGACCTACTGGATGTACAATTTTGAGAAGTTTTTTTTTGTTTTCTTTCCGGGGTTCTAACCTAAGACTCCGAGAGCGAGGGCGGACGTGCGGGGAGCGGCGGCCTCCGTCATCGTCCGTAATGCTCTCCGTACTGCCAAAATGCTTGGACAGGAAGTGGAGTTCATCCATGGTGGGTTGAAACGGCAGCTGGTGCAGACGTTCCTGGGACGAGCTGGAGGACTGGAAAAGAATGAGATGGAAAATTACTTCTTTTTTTTAAATCCAATTTTCTTGCCATATTTTATTCCTGGCGTGTGGCTAATAAGAATGAAGGAGCAAAAAAGAGAAGGGCACAATGTTGTCATGCAAGTTGGTGTGAATAACATAAATAATGCAAGGAAGTAAAGACAGCGAGAAGAGAAAAAAATATCAAGAACAATTAAAGCATAGAACAAAAGGTTAAACTTGAAGGATTAAACAGTCACAGGGAATAAAAGTGGCCTGCTGCCTTTAAAGAGTTGATAGCAGCTCTTTTTGCCAGCTCGGCGGGGAGAAGACAAACCTGAATCAATAGGAGACTGAATGAGCACAGCTCCCAATGGGATATCATGCTTAGTAGGCATTGACCACACAATGATTGCTACCGTAAGAAAGCTGGATTCAGCCACTTGAAAGCCAAAGAGTGAAATAATGACAAGGAATGCAGGAGGTCCAGCCAAAGAACCATGACAGACCCTCCCCATTGACAAATGAAGGGAAAAAAACAGGCTCCATAAGAAAGCCATCTCAAAGACATGTCCCACTCTCTCTCTTTTATCCTCACAGCCTGATTTATACATTCATCTTCTCTTGCTTGTACAGTGAACATCCTACATCTGAAGACTTCAATCGACATTTTTGCTCCCTTTCGCTGAATATCGGAGAATCAAGAAGATCCAGTTGATGGAGTAGTTTCCGGTCATGCCGGGTGGTATAAAGGAATTGTTTTCCTAGAATATAGGCTATTTTGGTTCACTATTACGACATGACGCAAGTTATTCATTTGTTAATGGGGGAGGGGTGTTTAAAAATGTTAAACAATAAGAATAATTACGTGTCTGTCTTTGTTGGTGGTTATTCTTTCCCAATAGTAGTGGCTAAGTGTGTTCACTTTCATTGATTGGATTCCCTAAAATTGACATCAATAGATATTCAATCCATCAGCCTATCATGCGTGTTTTTGGAATGTGGGAGCAAATCAGAGTGGCCAGCGTAACAACATGCAAGCCCATGGAGAACATGCAAATTCCTCACAGTGAGGATCCACCTGGGATCAAACCCTCAACCCCAGAACTGCGGGGCCAGAGCGCTAATCACTCGGCTGCCAATGTGGATGTAAATGTTTTTTTTTCTTTTTCTATTGGTTACCTGGGCCGAACATAAAAAATCCAGCCCAAACCTCAGAACTTTTCAAAATATACAGCAGAATTTTCTCATATTTACCCCAAAAAATGGTTAAAAGTGTCAGAAGAAGTACATATCTATGCTATACACTACTGCATCCCATTTCCGAAGATTTTATGCATGAATTTATAGAGGAAGTATGAGTTTTCCACACACTAGCAGGCTCCCCCGTTTCATCTGCCCTTATCAATATGCAAGGCTAAGGCTGCAGCTAACCAGGCGAGTAATGGCTCCAATAGGCAAGAAGGAATGAAGCAGGCGGTGGTCAGGAGCACGTGTAGACTGCTTGATGAGTGAAATAGGATATATGGCATGAGTAATGGTTTATACTACATTGTTTCTAATGTGAAGAAATGCAGGAAAAAAACTGCAAATTGATGACAAAGAAACATCTCATAAGAAAATACACAGTAGAATTTAGGAGAAGTCTGCCTAAATGGGTTTTTTAATGAACACCCAAAACATCACCCTCGTTATCCATGCCAGAAGGAAGACAGCAAGGTGTGTATATCACTATACGGGAACATTTATTGGTACACGTTGTAACTGCAAGGCACAATTAATTTCAATTATCTGTGCTCCACTTGATTTTTCCTTTTCTGTTCGAAGACAGACAGGTGATGCCGCTAAGTTAAACCAGGTCAATCATTTCGTAGCAACTGGTGAGGTATTTTTAAGTTTTGCTGTGTGCTGTGTTGTTGTGTGTGCGGGTACCACTCTGGTGCTTGCGGGGCGTGAAACCTTTTCAAAGAGAAAAGAAACCAGCGGAACAGGCAACCTCGGGGCATAAATATACGAGCAACTGATTTCACGCATGAAAATGTACACACACAAACTTCGACGAAAGAGATAAATATTCATTCATTCTGTGAAGTAGACATGCCAATCACTCATACAATGTGTTACCCCCTTCAAATAACCTGCAATCTAAATGTCTAATGTGCTATTTATAACCGCTTTGACTAACTTTTACCGTTGAACTCGGTGTGTTGGTGCCATATCCCGAGGAAGGGAGCGAAGCCAAGGACCATCTGCGACCATCAGGCCTGAGGGAGAGAAGAAGCGCAAAAATCACAAGATAAGCAGAAAATTAACGTTCGGTATCAGTTTAAACAGCATAACATGTAGTGCACACACGCAGATGAGATAAAAGATGTCTCGCCCCCAATTTGCACGTGAGTGTTTATTATCACCTCCTGTTTCACTAAGCATATGAATTTAATCCCATCAACAATATTATGGTGTTAATTCTTCACAATAAAAAGCATGCAAACCTTCTAGAAGAGGCAAAGGAGAAGTGGGCGGGACCACTTGGTGAAAAGTTGCGTGGGCTGTCCAACGGGCTACTTCCTAGTTACAAATAAAAGACAGAGAGTAGGATTTGAGAGTTTCTGCGGACAGTAGTAACCAATAACTTTAACCATGTTTAGCATCTAATTTGAGGGCAGTTTGGGTTCTCGTATGTATACAAGAAAGAAAAGTTAGGAATTGACTTAACCTAAATTTCACACTTTTTTCAGGTCACTCTTACATTACCCGACAGAGCTGTCTGCCACTCTTTCAAAAATATTAATAGGTGTTATTCCTGTGTGTATGAATCTATCAAGGTTTAGGTAGAAGCTGGAGACAAGCCCGATTTGTAATACCTTGCCAACTCTCTGTTCGTTCATCATAAGATTCAAGTGTGAATTTTCTCTCATGAGAACCCAAACAATGTTCTTGTCACCACTAAGTGTCAAATTGCAACCATGTTGTAAAAAAATAAAAAAATCCCACCTATTGTCTCAGTAAATGTTTATTTTTTAATACTAGTAATAAGTGAATAGACCAAATAAGCCCATTATTGGGGGTAACTAGTATTTTGCCTTCATTGATGGAGATAGAAGTGCAATCTATTTTGGGTGAAAGGATTGTAAGAGATAACTCAATCCTCTCAGTTCTCCCAGGAAAAATGCATTGGACATCAATCGGCGTGACTGTATTTTATACATAAATAAACCAACACAGCATGCATTCTGAATATAATAAAACCTAGGCTGGAATTAATAAATGAGTTAAAGTTACTCTCGTTCTTGTTGCCAACGAAGTATAGGTCATATGGCAAATAAAAATCAAAAAGCAGATAAACTGCAAACAGAAAGTGTTTATGTGCTAATTTATGTGTTCGATTGTAGTACTCAGTATATGCAATGCTGCTTCAAAAGCAAAGCATGAGAATCATGATAGACATAAGGGAAGAAAACTGTGTCACTGTACTAGTTGCCATGGTGATTTAATAAGATCAACTACTTTAGAGATACCATAAGTCCTGGTGTTTCAATGAAAATTAGTCATTTTCTATACTGACCTATGTGCCCAGGCAAAGGGGAGTGAGGTCTGGGCAGTGTGGGAGATGTACTGGTCAAGATGAGGCTTTTCCGGTTGCTCGTTCTGCAACTGCAACACAATCCCAATAAATCAACAATTGGTATGACTCAGGCATTTCATGTTAAAATTAATGAACATGAGCATTCTAACGTGAAAACATAAACGGATTGTATAGGGTTTTTTTTAATGCTCACATGGCATTTACTAAACATGCCCTCAGCTTTTGCAATGATTGCACATCATTATCTAGTACAGTGAGAATGCAAGTAAACAGTGCAATTTCTACTCATCTGCTAATATAACAGGATGTGGCCTTGCAGGTTAGGATTTTCTACAACAAACCCATCAAAGCATGCCTTGATGAATTGTAGACTATGAACAGAAAAGGCCTTCTCCAAATATTCTCATTAAAAAGCCATCGTTTAACCCAACCCATCTATTTCCCACAGCACCTGTCCTGATTAGGGTGCAGACTAAAATGGATCAAAATAGCAGGGAAGATATGCATTTCGCTAAAATCACTCACACAATACATGTACTAAATGTTATGATCAGAAAAGACTTTCTACTCCACATTCCACCACGGTCTTGTCTATTTTTTCTCTCAGATATGCTTGGTGGCTGTCTAATACTACTACCACATATAAAAAAGAAAATTTGAATTATGTTTACAATGCATTTAGCTAAAAAAAACAACTCAAACACAATGCTGTATCTTTGCAATCTATATCCCACTGTCAGCAAGCCCTCCCACACAATCTCGTCATTTATTTCTCCTTATTTCTGAGCCTTGTTTGATTTGGCACAAACCCCTGGGCGGGATTTTATCGGTGAAAATACACCTCTGTGACACTGGCCGAGGGAGCATGTGTTCTGACATGCCGAATGGCGAAACTGCATATTGAAATATTTACGGGGGATGCATTTGCTGGATGAAGATGATGAGAATGGAAGGAGGGCATATAACAGAAAGAGAGACAAAAACATGAAGCACCTTCCCTTCAATGTTATAAACCCAAACACATGCTTTATGTTTCATTCCGCTCCATAGTTCACCTTCACGTCTCATAAATGCACATCTACATTAGCTGAAATTGAAAGGCTGACTCGCTGGAGCGCAAACCAGTTGTTGCTGATTCATCAATCATCTTGTTTATAAGAGATCCAGACATGAATCAACTAGTAGCTGGGACTCATTATAACCTGAACCATTTGATAGCAGAATGTTTAATGTTTTTCTATAAAATCTCAAGATGGGTATTTTCATTATTATGACTCTCCATTAATTTAAACCACCAGCCACAGATCTGTCTAAAGTGTGTAAAGAGACCACAGGGGGAGGGGCCAAAAAAGCACGAGGGTGTGCATGCTCAATATTGGCTAACTTGTAACCTACAGGCAACACAGGCACAAATAAGTCTGCAATAAATTAGTCATCCTTGATTAAAAACATGCAATTAAAAAAAGAGGCTGTGAGAATTGATAGACTTGGACCCACGGTACACAGTTATCAAATTTCAAGGCAATCGATTCACGATTGACAGAGAAGTAGGACTTCACAGTTAGATTTCACAAGAAAAAGAACAGCAACGATACTCGAGAGGTGCCTTGACAAGACTTCAGCCTATAAAAAAATGGTTGGTTACAAGGCAACCACAGGGAATACAAATATCCTGTGATTGCCCGGAAAGATTCTTAAATGATCAAAACCTTTGCCTCAGCAGTCAAGGTGCGGATCAGAAACCAAATGAGCTGTAGTAAAACAGGGCAGACGCAACTAAACCTGACAATATTTAACAGGGCGTATCGAAAGGAGGAGTTGGAGTCATGGCATCTCATATTCACAGAGTGAAACTTTTCTTTTCAATGCACCTGCAATGTTTGCTGTTTACCTCAGTCCCCGAATCTCCTAACTAGAAACTCATAAGTCAAATTGAAGGTCATTCTGTTTGAAAACACGGTTTTAGTCTGTAATAAACAGTCGTGTCGGTCACTTAAGCACACAATATTGACATTTTGAATTACACAAATAAGTATATAATAACAATAAATGACTTGAACTTTGGCCTTGGCAGCATGACAAAAATTAGAACTCATGCTTCAATGTATATTAGAATGTAAATAACACAGCGTAATTGTATTACAATAATAGAAGGAAAGGCAGAAACAGTCCAAAGCATACCACATTATGTCAAAAACTGTCTTAAATAAGGTGAAGGTTAATTATTAAAAAGTATTCAGAATACCGACATATGTTGGTATATATGGCATATATGGCACATGTTTTTTTTAATAATAGTAACTGTATAAGACAGAAAATATTCGTTCATTCGTTATTAAATTACAGGTTTGTGTCACTGCCACCAATCCATAGCTCTCACCAACCAGGCTTTTTCACCGGCTATAGTTCGGTAGGAAGGTCAACGATTAAGTCTGTGGTAATGATTTGTGCAGAGGCTTGGTCGACCAATTATCCCCCCTGCATGGACTAAGCTGGCGTAGGGCCACTGGAGTCTTTTACAGACGTGACGATGAATGTAAAATGGGAGGTATAAAACACAGAGACACACACACAGACACACTGTGTACTGAGACCTTAATAAGTCCAAAAGGCCTTTTTCTTCAACTACTGGATTACCCTTTTAACACTGTCTGTGCTGTGCCAGAATTCAATTGCTGATTTAATGCCTCAGTTTACATGTAAAAATAAGTGTATCTCTCAATTAAAATAAAACATGACACTAGATTGTAGGGTTGGGAACCTCTGGATAACTTTCAATCCGATTTATATCATGATTAACTCACAATCCAGAGAAACAACAATTATTACTGCTTAAACACAATACCAAATCAACTTAGCCAAAATTAAGCATTTCATGATCAGGAACGAGGTACTTTTTGGAGCTCAAGCAAGGCACTAATTTATCAGAATGATAAAATAAAAACGTGCGCCATAAGATCTTTTCAAATATAGCCAAATTCAGTTTATTTATTTAAAAAAAACGCCCATTAAGATGACCATATTTTACACAAAACAAAACTTTCTTACTAATTCATCAAATGATATTAGCAATTATTCCCTTCATGCTAATCATCATTACAAATGCAGTCAACACAGAGAGTGTTTTTGCACATTCGTGCGTAACTTGGGAGAGGCCACAATTGGCAAATTCCATTGGCTTAACATAAGACTGCGAAAGGAAATGGAAAGGGTCAAGTCACTAAGCTGATTGTCTGCTGACTCACAGTGCACTGAGGACACACTACACTTCCTGACAGTACAGCATCGATCCATTTAAACACACTTCCCGTCAGGTGATGTCTCTGGCTTTCCGTCTCTCCATCTCTGCTGGTCAGTCCCTTCGGATCTTTTTAAAGGTGAGTGCATGTTTGCAGGTTTGGAGAGTGGAGCGGAAATGACAATCACCAAATGGTAACCTTTTAGAGACTCTCTCTTGCTGGTCCCACATTGTCTTTTCTTTCCCTAATATGCAACATTCAGAGCTCTGGCTAGAACTGAACAATTTCCTTCTGAATTCCTACAAAGTCAATTCATCTCTTTTATGAAGTAAATATTCAGAAAATGCAAATTCCTCCAATGTATTTTTTTAAGTTTCAATGCATTTTTTTTAATGTTTTGGGAAGCTTTATGCAATGCACAAAAAAATAGCATACCAAAACATCCCACAGTTTTGCAGTGACACCGCAATTATAAAAACAATCAATTCAGAGTAATAAATAACATATGTTACTAATATTAAGTGTGTCCAAATTTGGGGTGAAATGTTAATTCCTCTCTTTGAAAAGAAAGCATTTTTGAAAGTAATATTTAAGACACCTTTGGGTAAAAAAAAACCTGTTAAAAAAGATATTCGATATAATATCAAAATATATCATTAGAAACTGAGATGACAATATTTTTGGAAGTTATTGGAATAAAAACGTAGAAAAAAATACTATTTTGGATCAACTGCATTGTTGAAAGTAATATTTGAGACACCTTTGGGTTAAAAAAAACTGTTAAACAAGATATTCCATATGATATCAAAATATATCATGAGAAACTGAGATGACAATATTTTTGGAAGTTATTGGTATAAAAATGTAGAAAAAAATACTATTTTGGATCATCTGCATTTTTTTAAAGTAATATTTAAGACACCTTTGTTTTACACACATGAACGTTTCATCAAAAAAATGAGCAAACAGTGAATTTCTTCAAGGCTACTGTCCTGGGTACAGTAAACCTCAGTTGTTCTTTTGAATGTAGGTTGAGACATCACCTCAGTCATTTCCTTTCATCCCACCTCACTCTCCTTTTCGGTAGCTCTCTCTCCCTCATTCTCTGTTCTTTGCTGTCTCTTTTTTTTAACGGTCTTCCTTTTAGCTAAGCCTGTTTGCCAATGTGCACACAACATTATCCCACCAGCAGCCAGGAAAACATCCATATTACGGTCCTTAGGGAGAGCAACATTAAACCTGAATTGAAATATCGGAGAAGCTATAAGACGGATACACAAGAGATTTTTTTGTGCAGGCATTGGCGGTGGCCTGACGGTGAACCTTGTTGACTGTGTTAATCCCCTTTCAAGCGGGGTAAAAAGACAGTTTGGGCCAGCTCTGTAACGTCTTGGCAGCAAGAAGACTAGCATGGAATTTAATGCACACGTACACATGGATTTGCAGTGTCTTAACACAAAGTTCTGTTATTATTGTCAGTACGTGCATGTTTGAAAATTGTAGAAGGCGAAGCCTTTATTTAGCAACACAATATCGGCAAGGGTCTTTGTTCCTCTTTTTTTCTCTCTACCGTAATGCAACTCATTACCGTTTCCAATCCACTTCAGCCTCCTCCCTACACTCCCATTGTTGTTTCCTCTCCTCCTTATTTCTGTCCCTGAAGTCCACCATCTGTCGCCCATTTTTCCATTACCTCTCATCTTTTTCCATGATGTGTTTACAAGAGAAGCTTAAGCAGCTCAACAGAAACATTATTATTTTACAAACCTAGTGGCTGCAACTTAAGGTAAACTGCAGTGCTGCATTAAAATATATATATATATATTTAAAATGAAAAATAATACCTATATCTGGTCCATACCAGCAGAAAGAATTAGAATGGAATTTTCCTAATGTGTAATATTAGGGCAAAATTATTATTGTCATTTAATCCATGACTGTACTATTTTAGTCAATCAAACGTGATAAACTCGTTCTTCCTCGTTTTGTCATTAATACGCATTATCACATGCACCTGTGCTAGTGTCTGTGGCTATCCGTGTGGGTATAAGTGATGTCACAAAATGGCTCCGCCCTTAAGCAGTACCATTTATAGACAGCAGGGAGGGAGGTCTCAAAAACCTTCACATTATTTCTCAACGAATCAGACTTTACTTTATAGGTATATTCGACAGATGTTTATGCATCAATCTTCGAGCATTTTCTATTTTTTCCAAGGGTTTTTGTCCCCAGGCTGATTAATTACATTAGTTAACATCAGAATTAAAATTGCTAGTGCTCCATTATTGGAGCATGGATCACAATGAATTTTAGTAAGTATATTCTAGGGATGTATACGCATTGATTTTCAGAGCACGATTTTTGTTTCGTTCCAGGGCTGATTAATTACATTAATTAATGGTACAATTAAAACTGATAATCCATTATTTGTGGATGGATCACCATGAAATTCAGTAGGTATTAGGTTAGGTTAAGTATATTCAGATTCATACCATATTCATGGTATGTATTCGCACCAGCCAGTCGTAGTTCATTTTCTTTACTTTATCCATTATCAAAGGTTTAAGAAAGTCATGATTTGCACAATGGAATATTATGATCAACGGTTAATTGTACAAGGTTTGTCTTTTACCTCCAATGTTAAAAAAAAACACACACACAATGTGTTCTTCAATATTTGCAACTTTCATGGTTGTAGATTGCCACTAAATGGTTGCATTTTGCCTCAAAAACTTTGGGAAAGTGTTAAAAAATCATCTACTAAAAAGTGCGGCCAGTAGATTTGGCAAGTTTTGTTAATTAATATAATGAACTACTGTTTACTAACAAATGGTCACTCTGGTTTTGGGGTTGCAATGTAGCCAACCACATCACCCACACGAGAGGTGAGGAAATGGAAAGATAAGTGACAGATGGTGGACTGGAGGGACAGAAATTCAAGTGTGGATTGGAGGCGAGGCAACAACAATAGAGGCACAGGGAAAAGGAGAAGAAAATAGCGAAGGGGTGTCGAGGGAGAGGAAAAAGCTAGGAATGGTGCCAGTCAGACAGCACTTTCAGCAGTGAACTGCCACTGCTTGCTTTATGCTGCACAAGTACTCCCTGGATGCTGCCAATAATGCCTTTACTTCATAATGCATACCACACTATCTAACAAACACACCCATGCCAACACACACACAAACACAAATCCACGTATAAGCCAACCTTTGACCTTTATCAATTTAATAAGACACTTCCGCTTGACCATCACCACAGCAACACATCTTATCCCTTACTTTGAACCTAAACTCAACCCCTATTTCCCCTGCCAAAAGTAGTGCGACTAAGATTAAATATCTCATATGGTAAGTGATTCCACCGTCAAAATAGCTTTGACATGGTCTTCTTATACACCTAGTGATGACACAGCATTAAGCGCTTCAGGAGGGATTGGTATCTTGCTCAAGGACACTTTGACATAGCCAAAAACGGCTGACGAACAAACGCACATCCTTTGACTTTGAAAACAACTACTACTATTGCCTGTGACACACCACTCTAAATGAAAGCACACTATAGTTGTTCTTCATCTGCAATATTTCTCTTTTTTTCCCAATCACATTTAACTACAATTCCAGAATTGTACTGATTTCTTTAAATTATAGCATGACTTTTTTTCGGTGGAAGTAGTACAAGTACTCCAGTTTCAAGAGTATGCTGGAGATTTATTAGACTTCTTTAAAGAAAGTCACCTTTCTTGTCCTATTAGCCCAAAAAATTTGCTACAATAGTCCTCGTTTTATCATTTTTGCTGTGCAATAGCAGGGCCAGTTTTACCTCCTACAAGTCCTTTAATTTCATTCCACCTTTTTAACCCACATGCATCAAAACACAAGGGCACACAGGCAGACACAGCTCAACTATGCTGCATTCAAATTCCTGTTGTCCAACATTTTTATATACATATTAGATCTACCACAAATAGACAGGTGCACCTTGGCATGTGAAAACCAAAACACAAACACTCCATATTGCCGCAGCTAAATGGAAACAACTGCGAGCCGGCATGCTAGCTGGCAGGGACAATGGAACTACTGTATATCACTAGTAAATCAAACACACACAGACACATAGTTCACACAGCAAGCAAAATCCTAACGAGAAGAAGGCAGCGAGCAGACACGTCGTTACCTTTTTGAGCGTCGAAACATGTCGCTAGCAGCAGAGGTTCTGTTGGCAGGTAAACATGAGTGCCGCTGAGCCCCTCACCACTACCACCACCACACGCATACACTCACTTACTCTCACAGAGGCAGTCAAGAGGCAACCATTACAGCCCTCATGTCAGTAGAACACACGCACACACACACACACACACACATTGCAAGTAGGAGATGCGGAAATGTGAGGCAGGCAAGAGTTAGAGGGCTGCATCCCCTCTTAGGACGAGAGGAGGATTGTATGTGCCAAGCCAGGAAGAAATGTGCAAGGGAGGCGAGGGGGGGGGGGTGCAACTCGACAGACGGAAAGGAGGGGGTAAGGGAGGGAGGGAGGCTGGGGGGGTCCAAACACTATTGAAGAGATGAGGATGCGAGAGAGAGGCGGTGGAGACATGACAGAGCAGCCGAGCGGAGACTAATTTGAGGACAGACAGTGTGGGGCGGGCTGGCGGATGGGGGGCTCAGGGGGTTTCATTTGGGGGCGCATGTGTTATTGTGCACAATTTGACTTGCAGGCGGTGGAAAGGCAGAGTGGCACTTTTTTTTTAATGAATCAATGAAACATCTGGTGGGAGTGTGTTTTTTTTTAAACTGATTTGTAATGATGAATTTGGACATGAATTAATAGCATACACCACCAGAACAATGAGATCATAATCATGCAATGTCGATGAGTATGAATACATTTTAGAAAGCTCACATTTCATTCAGTCTTTTTTTTCCTCCTACAAGACCTTGATAAAACCTATGCTAATAATCTGTAGCATTGCGTCATCAAGTGTTTCATAGTATTCAACTCATTGCCTGCCATTGACAACCATAGACATCCAATTCATTCAAACTGGGAGGACTGGCAATGAAAACTATTTTTTCAGTGCAATTTTCAGGGCTACAGGACCAATCTAGTTATGACTGGGAAGGAATGCAGCTACCAGTTTTGGACTAGCTCTGGATTGGATGTCTAGCACCATTAAAAGGCAGCCAATTACTTCCCTGAGTAGTACCCAATAAAGCGTTGACAAATAAAATAAACACGGAAATTCTAGTTTCAGCCTTGTTTGGGTCGGTTATAAAAAACATTCCCTTTATAAGACCCTCAATCATCTGACTTTAGAGCACCATTATGCACTCCTATCAATGTATGACAAAAGCCTCCATAACAAATAGATAGTTTTGTGGCTTTTAATAAGAATGGAATTTCTGACTCGTCACCTTAGGACTAGTTATTTGCTTGTCTCCAGGTTCTGTCGAAGTTTGTTGCCTAACAAATGTGGTCTCTCTCACTGTTCATTTCAACCAAGTCAACTAACAGAGCAAAATAACCCAATTTGTCATACCACTGCATATATAAAAGGAAAAATACTTTCTCTGGCTCTCTACCCCAACCCCCCTCAGTAAAATGTCAGATTAGATGAGCTCTGCTATCATTTATCTGTCATGGATGTCACAGGAGCGGCTCAGCAGTGCTCTACTAAGGGAAGCATCATTATGGAGCTAGTGTGTGAAAGGTGCGCACACTACACACAGACACACAAATATAGACAGACTCTTCTCTGCCTCGCCACTTCCAAGCTTAAACAAATCCAGCAAACGATAACGCTGACACGGGGCGACAGTTACACAGTGGTGCCGGGCGAACTAATTAAATAATAGATGTGGACTCTAATGTAGGGGTAAGAATGGATAAAATATACATGGTGGGGGAGAGATTAAGCCAGAGGCAGTAATATTAGGAGGGGTGGTGACATGATACGATGAAGCCATAAATGCACTTATAGCCATCTTGTTTGTTTGTTTTTAAATGCCTTGATATTTACATTTCTGTGGGTCACTCTGTAATAAAGCCTCCCTTGAACTCCGCCCATCGGATTCCCCGAGTAGGCTTTTTCTCCCTCATCTCCTGCAGCGACATATGCTGGGAGTCAAAGGTCACGGACAAAACACAGCAGGCCAAGGACACACACACACGTGGACAAGTTCAACAATCATGCAGTAAAAGTGAAGTGTGGTAGTAATTACTCGCACATTGAGATGCATGGTGTGTGCCTAGACAGACTCTCTTGTTGCCAAACACTACCTCTGCCCTGCCCTCCAGCTTCAAGCAGAATATTAAAACAATTACACACATGCACACACAATGTATTTAGCCGTGTGTTACTGTCCCACATCCTCAATTGCTTCTACATTTTATATGATAAGCAGACAGATAACAAGAGAGCAATAATGAAATGTATTCATGGCTGTGAGCTACAGGAATTTCAAGAACGATTTAATTGATTTCCACACCCCAAAAGATAAGCATATTCAGGGGATAATACCGCTCCTCCCAAACACACGTACACACACATCCCCACACATACACACACCATATCTGGCTTTGTTTTTCAAGTCAGCTTTTTTTCCCCCCAGACAAAAGACATGCAATTAATTTGGGTTTAATTTTTTGGGGGCAAATCCACGTCTCAGCAAAAAGGAGAAAGAAGCGTGAAAGATAAACAATGAATTTCAGCACCACGGACAGAGAAACATGTCCTCCAAGTACCACCAGACATAACCATTAAATCCATTTTTTTTTTAGGCCTGAATAATCATCATTATAAAACTTTATAGTTTTTATTCCTGAAGCGAACTGAAATGTGTCATTTTCAAAGTAAACAATTTTAATTAAACTTTGCATTATTCATGAGTAAAAGAAATTATATTGGGAATCAACTTGAAATATTACAAGAAATACAGCTATTTATAATTAATGAGAAAAATGTAAGAATATTACATGCATAAATAAGAGCTTTACTGAAAATGACTAAAACTTCACGACAAATCAAGTCTGTTTAAAAATTTGCCGTATTGTAAGAAAAACCTCATGATGAAAAAAAGTATAATTTTGAATGTATAAATTGATTTGACATAATATTTACATATTCAGGTGAATGAGATCATATGTTGCCATTGACGGCAATATACGTGAATTTAATTTTGAGCAGAATGACGGATAGTGAATTCTCATGTTTCAGCACCACTGATAGCGACTATTAATATAGTACAATCCCCACATCAATTTGTGCAACTTTTAAAACATTACACTAGTTGGGCGACTTTACTGCTTTCATCAATAGATTTCCCAAGTGTCTTCGGGAGGCATTTTAATCAGCTTTGTCAGGATCATACTGTCCTCTACGCTTCTGAATGGTGCCAAAAAAGGATTCTGTGTGCGTCTAAATTCACACGATGTGTGAAGACGACATCCCTATCATTACGATTCTTCTTTTAACTGTCGTAAAAGGTTAATCGGTAGCTTTAAATGTGACATTTAGAGGGAATCTTAGTTAATCCTTTCATTAAAAAACAGTCTGCACCATATTAAAACAAGGCTTCCTCCCGGATTTTTCAACATTTGGCTATTTCAAATGACCAAATTTGCCTTTGAAAAAATGTGTTTAGAGTTTATTCATTCATTCATTTTCAACACCGCTTAATCCGTGTCAGGGTCACGGGGTGCTGGAGCCTATCCCAGCTGACTTTGGGTGAAAGGCGGACTACACCCTAGACTGGTCGCCAGTCAGTCGTGACAAATGAAGTGTTTCTCATTTATGTATTCACCAACTTTTCATTTAACATATTTTACAATTGTGCTTATATGTCAACTTAAATTTTCTTCTTTCATTAAAAAATGAATTTTCCGACATGGTCAAAAATGATATTGGTCATCGTAAATCATCTGGGCATCGGTAAATTTCGGTATACCGCTTTGCTCTAACTAACATTCTGTTTTCATTACAATAAATGAAGATATTTGTGAGTTAAACAATTCAAAATGAACTACGCATCTATGTAATAATGAAAGCTTCTTAAGTGTAAAATCAAGGCCCCAGAGTGGACAAGGGTCCTTGTGGTCCTCCAAGTCAATTACATTCAAGTAAAGCACTGATGATTCCTCCTCCAGTTTGTTTGCCTTTGAATTTCAATGGCTGCATTTGCAAAACTACGGTCTGCTGTATAGAAAACGGTAAATAATACAATTTATCAAATGCGGCAATGTGTGCATTTTGCTTAATCATAAAATTAACAAAATAATCTCATGTGAGTGTGTGAATTGTATTCATGGTAAAAGAACATACCTGCTACTTTTCCGTGGCAGTGGAAGATCCTTCTGGCAAAAAAGAGAGAAAATTAAGATTAATTAGTTGATTTGTTCATAGCGAATTATTTAGCTTTTTATAAACACATTTCTCAGCCTCCTAGGGAAAAAAAATGTGTTATTTGAAACATGGGCATTATTGAAACTTTAATTTTGTTAATGAGTCCATTAGAATGACTGGATTCATTCATTCCAATAGAACACTGGCTCATTTAAAGAGTGAAGTGGGTACATCCAATTATACTGACATAATTACCATACTTAATAGTCTAATATTTAACATTTTGAAGGATGGCGGTAGGTGGGTGGGTGGTGTAGTCGTAATCATTTTTATAAAAAATGTTCATGCTCTCATGTTTGCATAGCAGCAAACACAGAATTCATTTAGGGAAACATTATATAACTTATATATATGGATGTATATATATATATATATATATATATATATATATATATATATATATATATATATACATATACACACACCGTATTTTCACGACTATAAGGCGCACCGCATTATAAGGCGCACCCTCAATGAATGACACATTTTAATTTTACTCCATATATAAAGGCACACTGGATTATAAGGCGACCTGTCTATTTTGGAGAAAATGTAAGACTTTTAAGTGCGTCTTATAGTCGTAAAAATACTGTATATATATATATATATATATATATATATATATATGTGTGTGTGTGTGTGTGTGTACACGTGTGTGTATATATATTTCAGCAACACGCTTATTTATTTATATATTTATTCATGTATTTATTTATTAACTTACTTATTACCTATCTATTTATGTCTAAAATGCCTTTCCTATTTCTGCATCCTCACCCTCTTGCTACTGTGACAACGAAATTTCCCGAATACGGGATGAATAAAGTTATTCAATCCGATCCAATCCAATTGTACCATATGAAAGAGAGAGAAACTATAGATACAAACCTCAAATTGTGTATATAATTTCAATATGAACAGTTATTTCTCATCTACACATATCACCATATCAAATAATGAAAATCCTCATCTCACTTGATAGTTGTAATGTAGGATGGCCATGTTTGTGATTACACCACTAATCCAATGAACAGTGCAACAATAAATCTGATCAATGCTCGAGGGTTTTCTGGTTTACAGGAAATGGCAGGTCAAGTGAAGCAAAAGTCAATTTTAAAACGGTTTCAGCTCTTTTTATGACGACGGGACTCAGCAGCGAGGACGCTGATGTGATTAGGATCAAGTGGGACCGTACCATCTTCACTGTGCATGTGGCACCATGCGTTGTCAATTTGAGTCTATTAGTCTCAGCGTTGGAGAGATTGGTTTACATATCTCTTATCAGATCATCCAATAAGTCGGCACAGAGCAAAAACATCGAGGTCAGCCTTTGAAAATCAGCACTACTGTGAAAGAACAATGAGGCTCCAGTGGTAAATAATCATATGGGCTATCCTCAGTTGATTTTCCTTCTCTGTGTCAAATCCTTTGTCTCGATAATACAAACATAAGCGTTCCAAAAGCAGCAACAAAGGCAAACTGATGAAACGCAGCTTGACAGCTGGTGCTCTCACATCAAAACAATCTCACCACTCGCCTGGAAAAACCAAACTCAACCAGTTTTAGTTTGGTACCGGGAACTAGCATCTACTCCTCCCTCTGCCCCTTGATCTTAAATAACAGCAGTCTGAAAGGCAGTGGATTGTTAATAAACACGCCAATTTAGAAGTACTTTGCTAGGATAAAGCCTGCAAACTGAAAATATTGACAAACCTTAAAGGATTGAAACACAAAAATGAAGGCAATGATATTTAAACAGACAGGTTATTTGTAGAGGAAGGAGGTTGTCAAAAATTTTCACCATGTACAGTAAAATTGCAATGTTATGTTTTCATATTTGTATTCCACAGAGTAGAAATTCACTGATAATTAAAGTTAAAAACCATGAAAGGTGTATAGATGTATAATTCACAGGTCATTTTTATAATTTGCAATGCAATATACCTCCTCCATCTCGCATGTATTTTCTTCTTGTAATATAAAAAGACCATATGTAAATATTTAATCTCTCTCTCAATCATTATTTAATTCAAGTTGGTCTAAATTTGTTTTAGTTACACAAACTTTGCAGTTAAACAGGGGTTTGTTTTTATGTCCAGTACAGTGTGCAAAACTGCAGACAAAGTGCAGACTTTTATTATTGCTACTAGTATTACTAGTTTAGTCTTTCCACAGACACTGAATGGCGGAACTGGAACAGGTTTTACTTATAAACCATATCAAAATACAGTAAAGAACATCCCATCTGCACAGCTTGTGATCGATCCGTGCACATCACTGCAACCGAATAGCTTCAACTTCCTTTGTTTTCATAGGGAAAAACAACAGCATCATATTCCACATATATAATACGTCATGCTGAAGACCACCATATGAAGATGACCCTAATGGCTGGACAATATTTGTTCTAGGGGTATACGAGGGTCACAATAACAATTATCTCAAGCTACACTATATACTAAAATATCTTATAGAGAGAAACACATCAACAACTTTGTTAAGAAAAATGAATATATATATATATGTAATGGATATGTATGTATGTATAATGGATATGTATGTATATATATTATATATATATATATATATATATATATATATATATATATATATATATATATATATATATAAATATAAAAAAGCATCCTGGGATGGGTGAGGTCATCCTTATTTTACAAAAAGTATATATATGTATGTATAATGGATATGTATGTATGTATATGTATGTATGTATGTATGTATAATGGATATGTATGTATGTATATGTATGTATGTATGTGAATATATATATATATATATATATATATATATATATATATATATATATATATATATATATATATATATATATATATATATATATATATATATATACTTTTTGGATGACTTCACCCATCGCAGGGTGCTTTTTCTGGGATGGCTAATGAGTTACATCATCAAGAGGAAGTAAGCTTGGCCAGAGTGACTCAGACAGCATGTGCTTACATGCCTGTGTGTGTTTAGTTAAGGGGAGCCAGGGCTACTTGTGGATAAAACTACTGTATGTGAAGTTCATTTAAGATTATTTATAAATTCCTTCCCTACAATGTCTTTTCATAAAAAAAGTTACATTCAGGTGCGGTGGGGGTTAGTAAGTTTTCATGCCTGTGGTTATGCTGTTAGGATGAACTCGTGAGTACTAATTGATTCTATTAGCCTGGTGTTGGGCATTTTTGTTTACTTTTGGAAACAGTTCAACAAAAGTTCAGAACGATATAAAAATCACATGCTGAGCATGTTTTGTAAAACCTGACTATGCAACCTTTACGCCTTTTGCACATTATCCTGGACTCACAGTCATTAGGATCAATCCTTTGCATGTCTCTGTAATTTAGAACAAAACAAGACACTCAATAAATCAAATTAACTCAAGATAAACAAAAAAAATGCTAACATGGACTGCATTGCTTTGTCAAGTGAACTTTGTTATTTTGAATCTAACTTCATTTTATGCTTAAATGTCAACTACTATTTTCTTTTAATAAGTTTTGCTTTCTATTCATTGTTTTGTTCCTTGCATATTTTCGTTTGTAATACTACTTTTTAATATAATTTCTATTGCTTTTCCAAGTTATCATCATTTTGTGTAATTTCAGTTCATGTTTTTCAAAATATTAGATTTATTTATTTATTTTTACTAATGTTTATTCATTTCTTTTCCATTGTGCTAACCCTCACTTAGGGTCGCGGGGGTTCTGGAGACTGATCCAGCCAATTATTTTTGAATGATCAATTAGTCTACCATGCATATTTTGGGGATTTGAGAGGAAACAGGAGTACCCGGAAAAAAACCATGCAGGCACGGGAAGAACAGGCAAACTCCACACAGGAAGGTTGGAATCCACCAAGGATTGAACCCTTGAACACAAAAGTGTGAGGCGAACGTGCTAAATACTCTTCCACAGGAACAAAGAGGAAGAGGAACAAAATAACAGATTCCCAGAAATATGGAACTGAATGGGTAGAGAATGAATAAATGCCTGTTTGTGTTCAAGGAGACTTAAAAATGAGTAAAGGGATTAGTATTATCAAACTTGACAGATAGTATGTTTGTAAAAACAAACAGAAGCAGTGGTTAAATTTGGGGGTTTTAAGGTCAAAATCAGACCACCACGATTTTGGCTATTTAGGTGGAGAACTGCTCTATCAGAGTCCTAAAATTGAGTTTGTCTCTCATTTCTTTTAATTTCAATGTCTAGTATCTATTAGTGTTCAGCTTTTGTACTCATGGTCAATACGCTAATAAAACCGAGTTGGAGTGTGCAGATGTATTTTTTTTCCCATTTCAAATTTCACCTGACCTCGCTCAACATAATACATGTCTAAAGCAGATCTCTGCAGGACTAAAAGAAAATAAAGTCATTAGAGTGGAGGTCACAAGCTCTCACTCAGGCTTGGCGCACCATTTGGTGTTCCAAATGTGAATTTAATCATAACAAATGTGATTACTATTAGCTATATATTCGCATAACCAGAAGCTTTTTATTGAGAGGGAAAACAAGAAATAAAATAAAAAAATGTATGTGCCATAGACATTAATTCATTCTTTTTGCAACAACTACTTTGTCCAAATAATTAATTCGTCCTTTGGTTACTTTTCTATGTTGCAAGATGCCTGTTTGAAAATGTTCAAATATTAACCAACATTTTCTGTTTAACAGATGATGGAAGGCTGTAGCATATTTCTTTTTCTTTTTTTTACTTTGTTTATATTACCCAAAGTAGGTTTATAGACACTATAAATGGAAACTGAAGGGAAGAAAAAAAGGTTATTGTGCCAGTGCTCTGGACAGAATCAAAGCTTCTGGTCTTTTTCTGCTGCCAAAGAAGTGACAGCCAATTGCAAAGCACATGTCAAAATGTGTATTCTTCACTTGAATGGTCCACCAGTCACCAAGATTTACTTTACAGCTTTGAATTTTATCAGAGCCTTCAGAGTATATATTTGACCAATGCATTTGTAACTTTGATGTTGAACCCGTTTACAAAGAAAATATGTGGGTTTTGTTTAACCATTTTCCAGGTTATACTAGATGTTCTTGATTAGATGCCCAGGACAACAGTTGAGTTCAGCTAAAGAAAGGCGTTTGGAAAAGTAGAGCTAATTTTGAATCCTTTACAAAATTCATGATGGACATTGAAAAATGAATTATTAGTTCTTTGCATAGAGAAATCAAACTAGCTAAAGTGATTGGGGATTGAAAAAGAAGACCAATTTAACGGAAGAATTTTCCCTGTTACTTCACATGGTGTGTTTTATATTTATATTTTGGCTCTGGCAAGAATTTCTGTATATGTAAAGTTGTCCAAACAATAAATCAATTAATAGACTTAATGTTTAAAATTATGTTTATTTTGGTCATTTGACATGTATCGGAAAAAAAGATTTCCAGATTATGGGTTCAATCCCCATTGGGTTCTGGCCTTCCTCTGTGGAGTTTGCATGTTCTCCCCGTGCCCGCGTGGGTTTTCTCCAGGTACTCTGGATTCCTCCCACATCCAAAAACATGCATGGTGGGCTGAGTGATCACTCCAAATGGTTCCTTTGTACGAGTGTGTGCCTGAATGGTTGTCCGTCTCCATGTACCCTGTGATTGTCTGGCAACCAATTCAGGGTGAACCCTCCCTACTGCCTGTTGTCAACTGGGATAGACTCCAGCACCTCCATGACCCTTGTGAAGATAATGGCACAACTACAGACAACTACCACGAAACAATAATTTACCTGGTTTTGAACAGAGGTTGAAACCGTATATCACTAAAGTGTTATATTAGACTTGAATTAAACATACAGTACATGCTTTGGACTGCATAAGCAAGCTTTGTTTGTCACCTTTTTAGTCAAAGTTGAGAAAGGAAAACCTGAGAGTGTGTGACAGAAGCTAGCTGCTTCTTCTAGAGTGAATATCACAATGTGCTTAGCATATTGAAGCTGGGCACACTGCCCAGAACAAAATATTGGACAAAGTATTCTCAATGTGTGCGTGAGTGTGTATGTGTGTGTCAGTGTGTGTGTGTGTGTGGTGTCTCTTTGGTTGGCGATGAGGAACACAGTGATTTGTGAGTGAAAGAGCAATGAATTAAGAAGGCTCCTGACATCTACCATTACTGATGGCACAATAACCTTCACTTTGGGAGTTGAAATGGAAATGTCTCATCTCAATAACAAACAACCCGGACATCACCTTGAAGGAAGAAAGTAGAACAACAAAGCTGAAAACAAAAAATAAGCAGTCCTAAGAGGGTAAACAATTCATTCATCTTCCACACCGAGCATTCGCGTAAGGGTTGCTGGAGGCTATCTCAGTTGACTTCATGCGAAAGGGAGACTACACCCTAGACTGGTCGCCAATCAGCCATAGCGCACAGAGAGACAGACGACCATTCGTGCTCACATCCGATCAGAGTGACTATCCTCCTGTGATCTGCTTGGAAAAGGATGTGGTTGGCGATCATAAATGTTAAATCAGTTCAATAATTACTACGGTGTGTGTTTAACACAAGGTAATTAGGAAGCTAACTGAAGCTGGAATTGTTTTCAGATCCAAATACAAACAAAAAAAGAATAAATAGAAGATTGGCAGCGTAATATTGTTAGGCTAGCTTCTTATAATTCGACTATAACTATGTTTTTGGGGTATTTTACAGCTGTCTTTGAACTTTGTGCTTGCTTATCCAAGCTGACTATTGGTATAGTGACAGACAGTTGAATTTGCATTGGTAATCTTGAATACAATGCATCCTATAAGAACCATAAAAAGACATAGTAATTTTCTTCTCTCCGTTTGACGTGTCTCAGTTGAAAAACGACCAAAAAGATTAAGATATTTGAGACTGTGTGTAGTCTGCTTTAATGGTTTTATTTGATTGTAGCAGTCAGCCTTGAACTGCACGTCAATTAAATGTAAGAATTTAGTTCCAGCATAAACAATTACAAACTAAAATATAGAAGGTGTAATACGTGATTAAAAAAAACATACATACACCTAACCACTTTGAAATCATGCATTTACAAATTTATGTGCTTACTGTTGCTATAAATTTAACATTCAAATTCAAAACAAAAACATGGAAGTTAAAATTAAAATGTTTTCTGCAACAATTTAAATGTTTTCAGCAAACACAGTTTTGTCCAGATTTGATCATTGTTCGTGCTAATGTTGTGTAAATTTGAACACAAATTGGAGTGAACTATCTTTTATTATTAAACCTTAATGATCTAGTCTTAGTGGGTTCCCAGTTAAAGTAAAAATTTCTATGAAAAGCCATAAATATTAAACAGTCAACTAAAATGGAGTGTGTCTAGTGCTCCCACATTCTTATACTTCTGTCTTTTTTTAAACTAATTTTTATGTTGAAACTGCTAAAAACTGAGAACCATTTTTACTGATTCGTGAGGCCAGACCAGAGTCTACATTAGCCCATATCTGAAACCTAACACTCAAATACTAATTTAGCCATCTGCTGTATCAAAAAATAATGTTACACAGAAACCCCTTTTCCTTTCTGAAACATTGACCCTCACTCAGTAGGGATCCAGATTTTGTATCAGTTACTTTAAAATGTGGTCTACCCAAGCCCAGAACTATACTGCCTTTTTTCTCTTTTGCCCCCTTCAGATAGGCCTCTGGGCTTTTTAGGTCGCCCCTCTGCTTCCTCCCGGAGGGCACGCGGCGCTCTTAGGCCACCATTAGTCCTGCTAATGGGCCCGACGACTGCACCACATCCTCAACACTTAGACCTCCCGTGTCTCCGATATTGATATCGACCACTTCAGTGGGGAAGGGAGAGTGTGACATGGGGCGGCAGTATGTCGATTTCATATAGCACTTGGGGGGCATCAACACACTCACAGTGCAAGTACAGTAAGAGTGAGTGAATGAGTAGGTGCAGAAGCTCAGTAAACAGAAAAGCATAGCTTGACTCACTAATTTATGAAGGCGTAAGGCCACATTATGAAGAGAAAATGCAAAAAAAAATGGAATAGTGCAAAAGGAATGTATTTTCTGATATAGAGGTTGTGTTTGAAATGTTAAAATATGGGTTATACTCTCATTATTAGATCTACAATCAAATTAAATTGCTTATAACTGTGAGGTGGCAATCTTTTTACCTCTATTTCTTTTTTTTTCAAACATACTGGAGGCTAGATCTTAATGCAGGTTTATACTTTTATAATAAATTAATCAAACATATGTGCATCCAGGGGGTCCGGCGGCTGAGTGATTAACGCCTGCACCTCACAGTTCTTGGGTCAAGTTTTGGATCTAAGGTCAGTCTTCACTGTGTGGAGTTTGCATGTTCTCCCCAGGCTTGCATGGGTTTTCTCCGGGTGCTCCAGTCTCCTCTCACCAAAAACATCCATGCATGGTATTGCGTGAATTGTTGTCTGTCTTCTTGTGCCCTGTGATTGGCTGGCCACCGATTCAGGGTGTCCCCCGCCTGATACCCGTAGTTAGCTGGAATAGGCTCCAGCACCCTCCGCGACCCTTTTAAGGATAAGCAGTTCAAAATATGAAAATGTCCTTCCACCTATTTAATCTTTGGGAATTGACAAAAAAAATCTGACTTGTATTCCATTGTTAGTGTATTTTGCTGCCAGAAAATCGTAACTTTTTCTTGTGAAGATGTGAAAATGACTTGATATAAAATGATATTTACCATTATTAAAATATGTGGCTTTATTCTTGTACTATTTTCCTGGTCAGTTCTAAACTCCTGTGTTGACACAGTCATTCTGCAACAGCTATTTTGTGGTTGTATGACAGGTTCATTTGGGCTTGTCTAACTAACATCTTCCTGCATTGTGTCAAAACAAGGGACTCTTATAATCTATACTTAATTTCATTTGGTTTGGTGTTCTTCAATCCAATCTACAGTAAGACTCCGTAATTACAAAACCAGACAACATTTGCACATGAAGTCATCCAATTTGGCATGTCGATATATCATAAATATTAAGCAGTCGCATACCACAGATGGCACAAAGTGCAGTCGAGCGCTTTAATTGTAAATTAATACATGTTGAGGCGGCTAAGTGGCAGTCAGTATTTGTGAACCGTGGGTCTGTGCTGCTTTACTAGATTAATTTCACAACAGAGGAAAACCTTGAAGAAATCTCTCCAGTCACCAGTGTACAAGATATCGACCAACCTACTTCATTCGCAAGATGTGGGCTAAGCTGCTTTTAGCTCTCACGGCTCAAGTCAGCTTAATGTACATCTGAAACCAGTACCACAGCTTTGTTGCCCACTCTGCTCAACAGCACTGCCTGCAATTGAGTTTAATTGTAAACTAGAATGCCCAGTGGCCATTTTCCTGTGCGTAATAAGCAGCTAAAACCTTTAATGATGCAATGCGGATTATGGCGATAAAGTAAAATGACACCATATATAGATAAATAATTTCCACCAAAATGCAGAACAAGGGTTCTAGGAATGGGATTTTGATTGATTTTGGACAAAACAGCATCTGTACTGACATCTTTAAACCCTGTGGACATTTGGCAGATGATTACCACTGGGTAATGGCTTTGGCAGAGGGTTGTGTGTCTCTTCTGTTACAGTGTGTTGTTGTTCCTATAGCATAGACACTGTTAACACACATACTAGAGGCTGGGAGAATAACAGCTAACTGTGGTAGCAACTGGTAAAGCACACAGAGTATAAATGCAATAAAACGTGTACTGGCTGGACTCTGCACGTCTCATTTTCACAGTGATAAAATAAAGAGGTTCACAATATATTGATGAGCCGCTAATAGTACGTCATTCTTCGTTAGTTTAAATTGATATGGCTGATATTGCTCATCTTGTGAACACCGCATACTATAAGTGAGGTAAACGTGTGCTAATTTCTTGCTTTATAAAAGCCTGCCAAATGTGAAGAAATGACCAAAAATTGTTTTGTACTTTTAAACCGCCTACAGGGAGGGTTGAAAATGTCACACACACTTTGTTCCAGCTTCAGTGAAGACACTAACTAAAAGGGCTGGTGGTCCAACGCCTGTGGATAGATTATAATGAAATAATATTCGAGAGAGATATGTGCGATAATCCGCGTGGCCGATTTTTGTTTTGTTTTATTCTTGTTGTTCTCTGTATGTTTGAGGTTTGCCAGTTGAGGGCGTGTTATCATGTCTTTCAATTGATGATATGGGCCGGGTCATCGTAGTTCATTTCAGCTTGTTTTTTTTTTGTTTGTTTGTTTTGTTAACCACTTATTTGTTGTTTTTTCACGTTCATTTAAACAATTACCTGTAAAATTACTAGAATTTTGTTTTTTGGACTTTTTTAAAATGTATTAAATGTGCAATAAGCCACTGGTTATGTAGAAAGTCAATCAGCTCAGTATGCTTCATCACCCATTATTTTGTGGAGCATGAGGGACAAAATAAATAACATTTTAAAAAAGCAGGAGCATAAAATTCCCCAAAGTTGCTGATCTTGGGTGGAATATTTATGAATTGGACGCTGATAGCAAGTTTGACTTTGGTAAATAGGCAAATTACCGTACAGTACAGGCAATGTTAAAATGTACTGGTAAAGGCACCAGCATTTGCTGGATTTTCTAGCAGTTGCTTGGACATATAAAAGAATGAGTGCTTCCAGTTCTTACCTGAAGCCTTCGTCTTCGAATGATGCCAGAATCGTCCATGGTGCTACTCTCGGATGGAGTCTCGGCCCCCTGTAGTTCTTTTTTTAAGCGACTTCACTAGACGACGCCACGGTGTCACATGACGTCCACCCAACACACATTTAGCCAAAAATGGAAACCCGATTGACCCTCATTTACCAGCAACGGTCTATGTATCACGATTAAAAAGGCTATCGTACATCGTAGGCGCGAACACGTTCAATAAAAGTCTTAATATACACAGCGTGGACGGGACGCCCTCGTGTAAAAAAAATCCCCTCCGTTGTGGCGTGCAGAAATCCACGGGAGGGACACCGTGCGGGAGTTCCGTGAACGCATCGTCATCATCACGCCTGATCAACTGCACATCGTTGTCATCGCGCACATAATAGGCGACGGCGTTGCGGTAGGTTCACGTGCGCGCGGAATTATTACTGTCCACGCAGACGCGATGTGTCCGAGCTTGCCTCCGGCGCACGCGGCTTCCTGGCATCATAATCTCCCCCCTTCCACTGCCTCCTCTCCTCCATCCTCAGCTCCGAGACAACCAGCCACCTCCTACTCCGGGTGGCGTTTAGTTTAACCCTCCCAGAGAGCAGATGCTCCGCACTGAGCATCCGAGAGGGCGGGCGGGGTGTGGCTCGGCGGTAGTTCACACATGGGACCCCCCTCCGGAAAGTGGTCGAGCAAAGAACATGATTATATGGATCGATATTATCATGCAATATATTTGCGAGCATGACGAATCGATCAATAAAGTCAGAGAATTAAAGTCTAATAGAGCTTACAGCACAAAAGAACAACAACAAGTCAACACCGGCATCCAATTCCTTATTTGATGACGCAAAAAGAAAAAAAATGCCAACAAATGATACAAATTCAACTAACAATTCCACTGAACCCTTTCAAGGAAAGCTTTCACTATTAAAAAGTTGTCACTTAAAACCTTTAACCCTTTTTTAGAGCAAGTACTATATTTAGTCATTTTATTGTTTTGGTTTGTTTTGTTCACAAATGACCTTTAATCCTTTAAAGAGCAAGTGGTTATTTTTAACAATTTGTTACTATTATTATTAGTAGTATTATTGGACTGTTTTGATCAGTTTAAAAATGCAATTAGTATGAAAACACCTGTAACATTCAAACTGTATTTGAAGCACAGGTCCTGAAAGTGTTTTTTCTATGTAAATTTCATTTCTTTGGCCCTTATTTACCAGTATGTATCTCTGAAATATTGTCTATAGCCATTTTTGGTAGCTTGTATATGTTTACTTTTTTTAACCATAGCATATGACATATGTTAGCATTTTTCAGAGTAACAGGGGTGGAAATTTAAGGGGTTGCGGTCGCACCCTCGCCCAGTTCTATAGAGTGTAGACTTTTCAGATCCACTTTTACATGTCCACACATATAACTTCATTATTATTATTCTTAAATCTGAATAAACCAGGTGAAAGACAATAATCCTGCTTCACTCAGGTCCATTGACACAGCAGATCAAATTGCAGGAAGTATTACGTCTTCCTTGAGTCAGTGCTTAATAATGGTCAATAACTGGCACTAGCGTTGAGTCATTATACCACAATTTAAAGAGCAAAGTCTTTTTCACGGACATTCATTCATTATCTGTACCACTTATCCTCATAAGGGCACAAGGAAATGAGCAACCATTCATATTGACAATCATACCTCGGGGCAATTTAGAGTGTCCAACCAACCTAGCATACATGTTTTTTGGGATGTGTGAGTAACCAGAATACCCAGATAAAACCCACACAGGCCCGGAAAACATGCATTCTGCAAAAAAGAAGGTCAGAACCCACCAGGGACTGAACCCTTGACCTCAGAACTATGAGCCGATTGTGCTAACACTCCACACCGGACTGCTTTTTCCACAGACAGACAAAGAAAAAGCTCCTAAGAAGGTTCATGTTAAGCTAAAACTGCCCTTCATTTTGTATTAGATGTGTTTAACTATTTAAACCACCTATTTGATGGTTGACTTTAATGTAAACAATAATAATAATATGTTATGCTTATTTATTATATTTTATTTTTTCTCCGTTTGCAGATATAATTATCACTTTAATGCAACTTTCCAAAGAATTTGAAGTGCCGTACAATAGATATCATCTGCATGTAGTTCCATTTCAATTGTTAATCATTTCAAATTCCCTTTGTTGTTCAATTGTTGTGAGATTCCTTGATATAAAAAAGTGCCTAAATGGTGCAAGTACTTACTTGTACCAGCAGGTGAATTATTCTGCTTCTGTACATGACCCATTTAGCAGCTTATTGGACTCCTCAATACTCCTGCTTTTTGTTATTAGTGTTAAATAATTGAGGAAAGCGCATGAATTTTGCATTTTCCTTCCCTCATTTATAAATTGTGCGATTGGGGTGGTGCAGCATGGCACTAGCTGTTGGCAAAAGCAGGCACTGACAAAAGCTTTCAGAAATGATGTCAGCCTGTTTGAAAAGACGCCCTGAGGGAGGTCATACGGGGTCAGCAAAATCCTGGCAGGAGGGCTGCGATGTGGAATACGTCTGCAGCTTGCACGATCTCATTTCCCGACACGGTAAGGCAGTTTCACAAAGGCTACGTCAGCTCACGTCTCTTCGTGTGCTTTTAGGACTTCGGCCTGCATTCAAATGGGCCGTGTGAGCATGTCAATAAAAAATGAAGCGAGAAAAAAAATATGCTGGCATTATTTGTTCACCCTTCGTCCACAATGTGAGCACATGCGTTTAAAAGAACATGCAAATGTCATATTTGATGTCAACGAATGATTTGATTCATTGGGATTTTGTTGTGGTTGGAATAGGTTTTTATTGTATAATGTGATGTTTATTATTCATAAGGTTCCCGGTTTAATAGTAAAATTGCATAGAAGCAATATAACTCATTCTCAGTGCCCTTGAAAGTGAACGCTTTGTCGGCTTATTTAGATGCAACCATCCATCAGGACTGTGCAATTTAAACATGCATTCATGAAAATGCGCAAGGGTAACTCAGTTATTGTGAGGAGACTCAAATACCCTTGTAGCAATTTCACTAACAAAGTCACATATCTTTGATTTTCATTGTTGAGAGAAAATAATCATACAGAATTTCTGTTAAGCCTATTTTTAGCACAAATAGTTGTATAACATTAATGTATAATGCAAACTGCCTTGTTGGAGAAACTTTTTTGAATTTAAAACCAATATTTCTGCTATAACGAGTTACTGTCTAAATAATTGCAGTTAAGGAACAATTATTAATTTTATGAGGAAAAATCAAATTCCCATATTTTCATGACTATAAGGCGCACTTAAAAGTCTTAAATGTTCTCCAAAATAGACAGGGCGCCTTATAATCCAGTGTGCTTTATATATGGAAAAAAAAATTAAAATGTGTCATTCATTGAGGGTGCGCCTTATAGTCGTGAAAATACGGTAGTCAATTATTCTGTTGTTGTTGTTTAAAGACTTTATTTGGCTTAATATCGTCTGCATCAAATTATCCTGACTAGTAAATGAATAAAACCACAAATACATTCTGGGTGTGGCCCCCAATCACACTTGATTTAATTCAATATTTAATTAACCTCATTTTCTTCCATTGACAACAACATGATGTTTCAGTGCCATTGATGGTGATTGATGACAATTTTGACTGGTAGGACTGCCATTGGACATCAAGCCCAACAATGGCAGCCAATGAGCTCAATGAGTATCCTATAAAGGGTTAAAGCCAATTATGATTTACCAATTAGCCAGAGCTCTTGCGCCATCTATCAAATCGGGATTCCTTGTAAAGATGGGCCATAGTAAATTCAAGTTAGAACAAGTTTGAAATCTCCCTTTTGTCATCTTCTATCTTAAGCCAATGACTCCGTCATCAGACTTCTCTTTTCTTCTGGCTGCGTACTACAAGTGGGTCAGACTGCAGCAGTGCTAAAAGCCTGCTCTCTGCAGAGGAGCTTCTCTAAATAAAACAACACGCAAGCAGCACTCAAACATGCACAGACCTGTCAGAGATGCACTGGAGAGGTGAGGTGAGGTAAGATTAATTCAACTGGCCAAATGATCCATTAGCAAGGTGAAGTGACTATTAACAAGGTGTAGTGACTTCACATGGACAGATAATTTTGACTGCAATTCAAACCGGTTTTAAACAATGAAAAATATATTTGCTTCTTACGTAATCCATATAAAAATAACATAACACCATAAGGACCTGTTGTCCACATTCATGAATGTCACATTTTGTGTCCTGTAGGTCACGATGTGATATTCACACATGCGGACATGTTCAAAGGGAGTTCAAACACTGAAAAATATATTTGCTTCTTACATATATGAAATCAGTTTTCAATGCCATATCAGAGTTACACTATGTTATTGTATTTTAATTACTTTTTTCTAAATGTAGACATTCCTGAGACACCTTAACATACTGTAAATTTTCAGCACCAACATATCATCAAAGCTGTTCATGTCTATAGTATTCTGATTTATTGTCTAAAACACCGGTAGCGAACATCCGGCTCTCGAGCCGCATACGGCTCGCGGCCTAAATGAATGAGGCTCTTTGCTTCTTATCATATTTTGTATAAACTGTGTCTCTCTGCCTCATTTCATATTTCTCTTGTTTTTATTGTCTCTTAAAACACACTCAAATTCATCGGGGCGATGATAAAAACAAAAAAAATCTATTTTATTTTATGCTGCTTCTGACGTAAAGTGTGGCTCTTTGACTCTCACAGTTTAAGATTTTGCCTTGTTGTGTCTAACTTGTCCACCAGCCCTGGTCTAAAACATAATTCAGATCTACTTCCCCTAGGACATAAAACATCTAAACCATTTGCATTATTATCTGCATTTATCCAAATCTTTTATTTGTGTTCCTTCTGAACTACAATTAACATACAGAAGTGTGTTCAGAACTAACTCAAGGGAACCAAATTATTATAGGAACATATGCCACATAAGAATGCATACATATAAATCTCCTTTATATCTAGATTCTAGATAAATAAATCTAGATTTATATGTATGCATTCTTATGTGGCATATGTTCCTATAATAATAGTTCTTTGCCCAGTTTATTTTGGGACAATGGGGACGCCATGTGGTAGAGGAATACCGCATAGCCACATTGTCAAAATGCATCAACATGCTGAATACTTCTCAGAAGTTGTTGATTATTAACTATGAGGTTATCTTTTAAAATCAGGTGACATAACTTGAGGGAATAAATAACTTCTCCTTCAGCCTTGCGTGAGACACTAGCACACGCATTACTTTCATTCAAGCTTTCTGTGTTAAATGTAGAAGGAGAATCAGCACAATCCAATTAGTGCGGTAGAAAGAGACACCCTGAAGAAAAGAAACTAGGACTGTGTGTAATAAACTGAGGGATTACAGACCTGCTGACACTGGCTGACCTCACCTATCAGGTATTTGGGCCTTCTGTGAAAAGGAAGTATTTGATTTGTAGTTGGAATCAATGCTACTGATTTAAAAAGATTTTCTGCCAAATTTTGGAAACCGTAGATTGGAATCACAAGGGGGAGAAAAATGTAAATTGATGCACCATATGTGGCATCATACTCAATATAGTATCATATTGCATAATGTGTTTCTGTTACAGTACAACTGCTTCAGCTGTTGTGTAACACACATTATTGCCTTTCTTTAAAGCACCGTAACTACAGATATTTTCCATAATAATTCCAATTACACGATACAAAATGGACAGTAATCCTTTATAGGCCATCTATTGTAAATAATCCACATTTCACACATTTAGAAAAAGAAAATTCCAAAATTGTCATTTAAATTTATTTTTTTGCACTTCTGATTCGATAAATATAAATTAAATTTGTTTTATCACTTCTAAATACTCTAAAATGTTGTTTACATTATATTTTTTTTGCCAATCTAACAATTGCTATTGATGACGCTTGAGTTTTCATTTAGTACATCTATTTTAATTCGAGAAAAACAATTCTATTTTAGGATTTTTCCTGACTACCTGTTTCAGATTCTTCCTTTTCTACAGAATATTTAGATTGGGTTCAAACATGGCAATTTTCAAAATATTCCAACGTTCAATTGTTTTTCCTGCTTATGTTAGCATTGTTTTCATTTTGTGTCTATACATACAGCTGGTGAGTCTCATCTGTTCAAACCTGAGCTATTCTCCAAGAAACTGTGTGTCAGTATTCATTTTGGCAAAATCCGGTCTCATTAGTCATTTCAGTGAGCATTCTGGGTTTTTCTTCTCCCGGATGCACAAACATTAGAAGTTTACATACGATCCAGTGTGAATTATTCCCTAATGTTAACCTATGCCAACACAAACAAGCTGCCAGCTTGCTTGTCTCGTACACTGCTAATTTCACCTCATGTGTTCTTTGGATTTTGTTGTTCTTCCTGTTTTAATATTTGATTTTAACTTTTCATCCAATCCGTTTTGACTGGGAAAGGGCACTGAGGACGTTGAATTGGATGAGTTAAATACTGAATGATTTATATATAAATGTACAATTTGTATTATAATAAGACTAGTTAGTCACTTCCCCTATAAAGGGTAAAATATGTTAGATTTGCTACAAAAAACAAACGAGCATCCTGTATGATTTGGATATTCAGCTCTTCTCTAAATTAATATAGTACCAAGAAATGGGTACAATTTTAACTTAGAGCAAAAAATGAAATAAAAAATACTTAAACTCCCAGGATTGAACCCTTGATCGTACAACTGTGAGGCGGAGGTGCTAATCATTCATGCACAGAGCAGCTAAAAACAAAACAACACCCTCTATTTTCATGATTTCCTATTTAAATGATTCCAGCAAAATTCAGTAGGACAATAAATGACCAGGATCGTATTTTGCTTACCAGAAAAGGGTGATTGTTGCTCAATGAGCTTATACTGATAACTAACGTTGGCTTTGTGATTGACATCTCGCGTCTCATTGGGTGAACGTCCCGGTTATGACATCACCACGAGCCAAGTTTGGACAATGATAGCCTAATCTAATGGCATTAGGGCAGTCTCTCTTTAGCTGAAATAGGTCGCCACCTCGGCCCTCAATGAGCATCCTAACTATTTTTAATCCCATTGACGCAGGAGAAGAACTGCCCTCTTAAGAGGGATGACATACGAGGGACGGGAGGTTATAAATGGACAAACAGGAAGGGATCAGGAGTTGAATCAGACCGGACCCAAGACATTAAATCCAGCAAGGTGTTGTCCTCTCACCTCACTGTAGGCATCTAAGACAAGCTCCAGAAGTTGAAGGAACCATGGAAGTCTCTTCGCAGACCGCCACCGCAGCCTTCGATAGGGACTCATTCTTCAAGAAAGCCTTGAGAGCAACAACCAGAGGTGCTTCGTCTCATTTTGTGGGGAGCTCCATTATCATCCTTTCCTCCTTTGCCGTGTCCACTTTGGCTATGAACTGTGGGAAAAGGATCCAAGAGTCTCGACATAAAATCAAAGAAAAGTGACCTCGGCTCACGGGTGGATGGTGACTCTCAAGTTTGGGATGTGATGCGTTATGATCATACATATGGTGTCTACCTCTGGCTATTGTGGACATAAAGAGGGAAGATGCCACTTCAGAAAGCTACTTTAAAAGATTGCTGCAACATCTCAAGACCAGGGCAACGCCTTAACACCTTGCAAAGAACGTATGTCTTTTTGTGTCCTCGTTTGAATCTTAGTAATGTTAATAAGAAAATGCAACAATGCTTAATGCGATGTGTGTAACACATTAAGGGCCTAAAGCTGGCTATAAAAAAGCTCACATTTTCTTAATGTATTACTAACTTGTTTCCAAATGTAATTAGCTCAATCAGAATTGAAGGCCCTATTGAAGCAATATTTTGACAATGACCTCTTATTGTGTCGTAACGTAATTTTTTTGCATGTATTGACAAACTCATTTCATACCATCCAAGATAAGGCATTTTTTCACATAATTCTGTTAGTGAACAAATGAATTTCAGCCTTGGGAAACTAAAGTTTTAAATAAAACCAAATGTACTTCTTTATTCTTACACTTGTGAGCACAATTGGGATTAAATTACCTTTTGAAAACCTGACTCCTCTTTTTCTCCCACTTGTGCTAAAAACAAAAACACTAGATATATTTGATAAAACACATTTTATGAGGAAAATGGGTATAAATTGAACAATAAAGACCTTCCAACAACTATGGCGTGTGTGTCCCCAAGCAACTCAGCCAGGCGTCACAGAGTGTTGATATTCTTTAACTTCCTCTCCGAAAAGAAACGGTGTGTCGGCGTTTGTTTGTTGACGCCACCTGGTGCACTGAAGTAAGAAAGCATGGACTTGTTGGCAAGACGCTCTGCCGCTTTCTCACCGTCTTCCTCGTCATCGTCCCTGAGTACGGATTAAGAAAATCTTGTGGGTTACTGTGGTAAGTGCTCGCCTCTTCGGGCCAAACCTTTTGTGTATGAATTGCATGGCAGAAATCAAAGAAGTTGCGTTTTTCACACATGTGCGACAAACGCGTTTCAATGCAAACCCAAGCTAATTTTTACAGAATTTTTCCTTTTCTGTTTATAGTCAATTTACATTAGTTTTGAAAAAGCATCTACTTGTTTGCTTGGATGAAGTTGTTAGTTCTGATTTAAAAAAAATGCAAAACAACAGCTATAATTTTGTTGAGGAATTTTGACCAAAGGCAGACATTAATGATGCACCCATCGCAATTTTCTGGGATAATTAATTGAAAATTTGACATTCAGATGTTGATTTTTGCCAATCAATTAAAAAAAAAAGTAAGCCTACTTGAAGTCAAGCAATTTTAACAACACTTACCAGTGGACAGCCACAGCCTTGCTGTCTATCAAAGTTTGGGCCGTGCTCCAGCTAAAGCGCACAAACTGAGGGTATCCAAACATTGGGTCTAAGTACTTCAGGAGCCACGCTTTGGTCTTTGGGTCTATGAATAGGACAACATTTTGTAAAACCCATTTTATTCATATAATGTATGTACTAATGTAATATAATAAACATCAGGGGAGCATTCTTTACCATTCGGGTATCCGGAGCCATATTCAGTATCCACATCTCCTAAGTCCTCAACAAAGTTCCAGTTCTTCACAACATGGTCTCTGGCCACCTGATAAAAAATGGAAATAAGACATTGATATCTATCACTAGATCTGGGCAAAACAAAACATTCTCCCTCATATAATTTGACTATAATTCTTCTGATTTTACAAGCAATGGAGCCCCGTCGTCAACCAAGAGAGTTGTGAAAACAAAATAACAGTGTTACAGTGTATTACGGCCTAACTGACCTTCGCACAGATACTGGCTGCGCTAACAATGGGGAAAAGGGAGTCGGCTTTGGGCCTCACTGTGACATCAACGCCTGGGAAGAGCTTGGAGAGCTTCTCCTCGTACTTGTCGGCTGGCCCGACCGTGTCCACAAACACCTGCAACGATGGATAAGGTACTAAAGTCATTATGGTGTTACCAACTAGGCTTAAACCACTAGAATTATGAAAGATAACTTCTGGAACTCATGTTTCGAGTAAGAGGGTAATCCTCCGTGACATGAAAACATACCTCTTTGACCTGTACGCCACTGTCCAGCGCAAACTGAATTAAGCCAATAGCTGTGTCATGTGACATAGTGTTCAGGTTGTATTTTGTCCTGAAAAAAGCAGACATGCCGTTGGCGCACGGATGTACACACAACAGGTTAAAAAATAATTTTTACTACATTTGTCAACAATACCTCTGTAGCATGCTGCTGGAGATGGTGTTGGGGGAGAGTATACACAGGGCCCAGCCCACGAAACTTTTGGAATCATCCAATTTTTGGAATAGATTCTCCCTCTCGGTCTCCGATAGGGTTTTCGAATCTGGAGGGGAATGTGTGCAAACATAAATGTAGATATGCTGAAAAGCTAGATTCGTAAAGTGAGCTAGTCTATAGAAACAAATGCAATTTGTTCTAATAGGCTGAGGGGATTTTTTTCAAATAAAAATGAACATTCATATTGTAGTTGAATCATAAAGTTTTAAAGTGATTTTTAGCAGCTATTTATGCATAGGTGAAAGATTCCTCTGTTCAAATATGGTGTCCTATAAAACAATGTTACAATGATCTTGACCACTGAAGAGGCATCACATTTCAAGCATTAGCAATTATATCATTTGTAACTAGAACTCAAACTTACCCTTGTAACTAAAGTAAAACAAGGTCACTTACTGCAGTCAACAATATTTGAGTCACTAGATGTGGAAATAATTACCTGCAACTTTCAAGGTTTTAAGATCCTCCTTTTTTGAAATGGGGCAGAAGCATATTCCATAAACCATTGGACCTAAAAAAAACATTTTTTTACCACAAAATACTTCCTTGCCCTATGAACTAGGGTTCAAGAGAGCCATCATACCGAGCACAGGTCCCCTGCCTGCCTCGTCAATGCCCAGGCAGCAGTCTTCAGTCTTGCAAATATCAGGGATGACGGAGGACAGTCGGCAGTTGACAGAGTTATCGGCGTCGAAATCGCTAGTATCCATAGCTGCTGGCCAGTAACAAATATCAAATATATTACGACAAAAATATATTGGTAATAGTTCTGCAAAGTATGCCAAACAGTTTGGATATGCTCCTCAGGACGGCTAATGTTTTTAGCAAAAGGGACCCGTCATATTTTGCCCTTCTGCAGCATTGTGATTTAAGATGGTACGACACGATAAAGGACTTGGCTAATACCACCCAGGCCTGTGATGTCTTACCTAAAAGGGTACCTTCTCAACGTAAATATTAATATTTATTATTTACAATATGCGCGTGTGTTACTTCTGTAGTCGTTTTGAAAACAGGTGAATTCGCGCTTTGTGATGACGTCACAACACGGCGCAGAAGTGTTTTATACTGCCTCTCCATGGTCTGGAGTGGAACTTGCTGTATGTAACCAGTGACTACAAAATACTACAATGCTGTAAATAATATTTGTTTTCTTTTGGTTTCCATATAATAAAACTTGTTTACCATGTGAGGCGATTTTATTATTTAAGTTCAATTTTATTGATTGAGCTCTAAATCACCACATGATCCCAAAGGGCATTCTATACACAAAGTTTATGTTACATGTTCCAACAGATCAAGAAGACACCTTGTCAATAATCATGGGTTTTCTAATCAGATTTTGTAATCCGATTATACCACCAGAAGCTTCATTGGTTACGCTGTCTGTATTAGGTCGGTTAAAACAAAAAAAATCATCTACAATGGCCCTCGAGGACCGGTGTGGACACCTGCAGCAACACACTTCGGTGACTATACCTGAAAGGGTTTTGTTCAAATTACGCGGTGCATTAATAGATCTGCATATTGTTTATTGGTATTAAAATGATTGCACTTTTACATGTACATGGTTTTAAGTTATAGTAGTCTTCCAATTTGGACCATGAAAAAATAAATGCACCCCTGATTGACTCGTTTGACTCCCATGAAGGAAGTGTAGGTCCAATTTCCACTCCATGAATGTTGTTTTGAGCAGTTCGCTTTCTTTTCTGTGAGTAACTGGCAAATCAGGTTAATGCATTTTGTGTAGTATTACTTGTTGAAAAAGGGTTGGCGCATTAAGAGCACAGGGATGCTCTGAAGACATCCGTTGAAGCTGTCTTTAAGTTGATTTGGTGAGACATGCATTTATTCAGGTGGAGAAGAGAAAGCAGCATGTGAGGAAGTCCATTATTGAAAGACTGAAATTGGGCCCTCTCTCTGGCTCTCAACACCCTCCCTTCGCTCATTTTTTTATCCCTCTGCCTCGCTCAATAGCTCTCTTTGTTTTTTGCAGTAAAACGCCATCCTAGCCGATTAAATGCTAGGAATTAGTAGTCCATTTTAGCCTACTGTGCATACAAACATATTAAACAGCTTAGGCTGCTAGGGGACTGATTGTGTTATTACTGCAGTTCACACGTCAGCAGCATGTTTTTAATTTACTTTCTCGGCCCTCACTGGCTAAGTGTTAGAGCCTTAATGTGTTTGCTGCTTAAAATAACGTCAATGTGAATTTTTCTGTGCTTATATTCACCAAGGAAACACATATTAGGGGTGAGGTTTTTTTTTTTTTATAAATAAATTGATTTAATAGATGACAACAATAATATTTCAACATTGCTTTTTCTTGCAAGGAAGCAAAATACTTGGCAAAAACTTTACAAAACTATTCAGAATGACACAAAGGCGTACATAAGACGTAAGATAATTCTAGCAAAAAAATGCATGAAAGGGGGTCAGTATAAAATAGGAAAGTATGCATCACATATAATGTAATAAAGCCCGTGTAATGACTATTATTCACATTGCCAGAGAGAATGTATGGTAGCCTGTTTGGGCTGCTGTATAGAAAAACACATGCAGAACAATTGAACACGTGATTGTAAGTAATCCTTAAGTAGAACCAAAAGCCGGCCAATTATCTCAAGGGATTGGATCGAACTTTGTACTAGCTCGTTACGACATGTTAGCAATCAGTTGTGAATCAGCAATTTGTTATAAAGAAGCAAGAATGAAAAGTGACAGTTCAACATTTTCTCAAACGGAGCGGGCGTGGAAAGTGTTCTCTGCTCTTGGCACAAAATGACTATGAGAGTTGAGGTAAATGTCCACGATGGAGCAAAAATGTGAAATATCTTCTAAGAACTCTCTTTCCCTCTCTTTTTCCTATTGTTCCCAGATAAGCTTCAGAGCAAATAAGGGTGAAAAAAAAACAGAAAAACAAGGACAAACATAAGAAAAATTGCCATTACTAAAATATGAACCTTTTAATTGAGTGCCATGTTGGAAGGGAACGTTTTGCAGAAGCAGTGGTGAAGTTGTGTAAGTGTATTATATCATGTCAGTCACAATAAAGTTACTCTAGTATTTCAACATAAACGATACTACTCATAAAGTAACAAACAGATAAAAAACAAAAAACAAAAAAACAAGACTCCTTTAGTTTGGTTAATAGATGAAATTGAGTCTGTGAACCTTTTCTGGGTTATCATTTGTCATGTAAAAAAAACAATCTATTGGCTGCTCTCCAATTGCTGTACATCTTCACTCATAAATTCCTGATGGCACACATTATTTTTGAATGAATCTTTATGATTGGCTGCAGACTCTCAATGAATAACTGCCCCCCCCCCTCCCGCTTTAACGCATTTCATGATCTAAAAAATGTAAAAACCTCAAATATTTCTTCAATATGCCATAGACATACCGAGACACACGCACACATCACGCGGACTCCCATTAACAAACCCACGCACACTGCTGCTCTCACACGCTTCCCATATATTCCTGGACTCCCCCCTCAGGGTCTTGTGAGTGTGGTATAAACAGGCTGATCCCAGTGTGTGGGGCTGTGGGAGGGGGCCACACTGGAGGGGTCGCCTATGGTGGTGTACAGAGGCCTCTGTGTAGGGCCCATGTAGGAGAAGGCTGAGTACAGCCCAGGAGCTTGACTGGTGTGGGTGTAGTACGCCCCGGGGGCTTGGTGGTCTCCATATTCAAACTGGGCTCTGGAGGCCAGCGAGGGGAAAGCTGAGCCGTAGTGAGGGAGGCTAAGTGGGGTGTAGGTGACGTGGGCGCCCGAAGACGGTGACGACGAAGCTTCGGCGTAGTGGCTCCCGGACCCGGACTCGCTTTTGATCTGGGCCTTGGAGTGGTCGGAGGATGTGGGCGAGCCTTGAGGCTGCTGCTGCTTGGACAGCCAGGCCGAGTGACCGCTAGCTGCAGCAAGGGCGTAGGCGTAGGATGAGGCCGAGGATCCCGCCGACGGCACCCCTGCGGCGCCCTGGGGGTGCCCATTGGGGGGCAAGTACTGGTCGAATTCGTTGACGTCGAAAGGCTCGATGTTGGACATGACCTCACTGCTGATCTCGCCGATGTCCATTGTGCCGAAATCGATGTGGGGCTTGGAGCCGGACGACGAAGGTCCGCCGGAGGTCCCCTCGCCCCCTACGCCGAGGGATCCCCTGGACCCCCCTGATCCTACTGCCCCTCCCGTAGCACCCTCCCGCTTGCTGTCTGACAGTTTTCCTGACTGGAGCTCTGTCTTTGGGGTTGTCGGTGGTGTTGGTGGGCTGTGACCCTGACCTGAAAGAGATAGATATATTTAATACATTTCTGGAACCCTTCACTTAGCTATTGTATTTTTTAAAAATCATAAACGTAGCAATGCGATTCCCCAAGTTGCACATGGCCTCCCTCTAGTGGTATGAGAAAGAATCACTTTATTCGAATTTCAAACTTTGCATAATGTCGCAGCGACTACATTTATGGGTCAGCTTCAACACATTACATTTGTTAGATACAGTTACGTTGTTTTTAACATCGATTATAAAGTGTTTAACTTTTGTTCATTTTTAAATGTTTCAAATTGAATATGAAATTTATTTTAATGGCATTGTTATTAAGTAATGGTTCTCCCCCAAGCCCTGCGCTCATGTTGATGTTACGCATTATTTGGATTATGAAATCAAACTTGATAATAAACCACTATATTGATATTTTGTCCCACTTCTTCTTTGTGATTTTCAACCAGTGTCAAATAAATGATCCCACATGACTTCATTATTCTCCAAAGTATTGTTTCGAAACAGGGTATCTATGTCAGTGGATATTATGAATACTATAATAGTATTAATTATGTACCTTTCCCCATCGAACTGAGAAACATTTCATTGTTCTGCTAGTCATTTAACATTTTTGGCATAGAAAATTGAAAAAAAAATACAAAAAAAAATGTGTTGCCGTAATATTTAACTCATTCACTGCCATTGTCAAGTATATATTTGTTAATTGAAATGTTCAACTATGAATATAGTAGTGATAGCTGCCATTTTAGATCAGCGAAGAGTTTTTTTGTTCCACCCAAATTGCAAAAAAAACTTCCTGATAAAAAAAATTACTTTGGTAGGTAATTGTTTTAAGAAGGTGTCTATACATATATGATCAGTCCATTTGGTTAGTTTTTGTGAAATTGCTGATTACTAAAGAGTGGTAAAATGTAGACTTTTTGCTTGGTGAAACATGAGTCAAGAAGTATTTTTATGTTTGGTAGATTAGGTGCTTGTGCTTGTAACCCTGGCCTGAATATTTTGTGCGCAAATCAATCAAAATGCATTAAATTTCATACAGTAAAGGTGAATCAGTTAAATCTCAATGGTTGCCGTTGACGGTGATCGACGTCCAATCAATGAGATTTCCAATGTCGTTCCCTTTCCTATCCAGACTCGAAATTTGATTTATTATTATTTATTTATTTTACATGCATGTTTTATACTACTTGGGTGTAGTGCCACCTACTCGTAGGGTGATGGTGATGGTGATGATGGTGGTGGTGGTGCAGGTCGCTCAGAGGTGACCCGGCTCCGCCATTGTGCTCCAGATGCAAGCTCTTGTAGTGGGACTGGGAATGGCTGGCCTCGCCCTCGCCCGGGCTGTCCGACTCATTGGCGGGCGTGAGTTTGCCGTTCTTGCGTCTCCGAGGCTGGTACTTGTACTCCGGGTAGTCCTTCTTATGCTGTTTCCTCAGCCTCTCCGCCTCCTCGATGAATGGCCTCTTGTCGCTCTCGTTGAGCAGCCTGCAAGGGAGGAGAACAAGGAGTGGATTTTACTTCACGTGGAAGTCAAAATATGCGCAAATAGCGTGCGTAAACGCTTTCTCAAATGACTTGTGGTGATTTGACGCACCAATGCAAAATTGCGTCCTTTTGGCCGCAAATTATGAAGGGTGGTGTTCTTTTTTTTCATTTTTTTTTCGTTTTCATACAAACCTCCACAGTTTGCCCAGGGTCTTGCTGAGTTCGGCATTGTGCAGGTGGGGGTACTGGTCGGCCAGCTTCCTCCGGGCCGCCTGGGCCCAAACCATGAAGGCGTTCATGGGCCGTTTGACGTGAGGCTTGGCTTTGTTTCCGTTGTTCACGCGCACCGGCATGGGCACGAGGGTCCAGTCGTAGCCATCCAGAACTTGGCTCACCGCCTCCCGTATGCCGATGGGGAAACGATCATCGTCATCTTCCGATTTCACCGTCGACCTGTCATCCCCGGAGCCGTCCGCCACACACAGCGAGGTCAGCTGAGGTGGGGGCCCCGTCAGAGGTGAGTCGTGGCCGGGTGGCGCTCCGACGTGGCCGGGGGAAAGCGAGCGAGCGTCGTCCGAACCTCCGGGGCTCAGCTCCGCCTCGGACATGCTATGTTCCTCTCCGGACATTTTGGGAAAACACTTAATTCGTTTAACAACTACTTTACGACGATTTCAAATAGGTTTTATGGACTGTGGAGTTTGCGATAGTCCCACTTTAGTGCGGACTCTTTTAATACGAAGCCATAGTGATGCGTAAAATGTGGCCGGATCCTTTTTTTCCTTGTTTACGCAGCGAAATCCGCTACACCTGCGGGGGAAAAACATACGAGGCTGATCAGCGTTTTTAATTAAGTTATTAAGTCATCGTCAGTCATATTTAAAACAAAATATAAAAAAATAAAAACAGCCTTTATATGAACGAAGCATTGATTTCATCATCAAATCGCGAATAAAAAATGCAAACTAGAGAAGAAGAATATAGCGTGACACATTTTATTGATTTGATTATTTGTGTTTATAATATATTTTCATTAAAAAAAATTACATAACTTACCAGCAGAGACGCGCGGTGGTTCAACATGGGAGTGTGTGTGGCTGGCCGTGAAGCCGATGAATGGCTGCTCTGTGTGGCGACACCGGAGCTTAAAGAGCGCCTTGTGAGAAGGACGGAGAGTTGGAGAAAAAAAAAGAGAGATTGAAAGTGGAAAACATTCCCAGAGAGGCAGCATTCCAGCACAAGCACTCGGCCCCGCCCACTCCGGGGCAACTCTTCGCTCCCATTGGCTCGCGCTTCAGTGCGCTCGTCGCTGATTGGACGACGGTCGGATGGCGTTCAAGCCGGGCCCGCACGTCCGTCGCTCCAACGTTTTTCCAAACGGAGAAGAAGGTGAGATGTGACATGCGAGCCGCTTTAAACGAGTCCACAGTGCGCCCATTTAGTGGACGTAGAAGGACAGCTTTGTTGTCCAGTGTTGACATGCTACATCAAACAAATAAACAATCATCGACTGACTTATTACATCTTGCGGCCGCATTAAATCAGAAAGGGAGTGGGAGTTAAACACACTAAAGGGCCGAGTTCACCCGTTTGATTGGGTGTCATATAGGAAATGTCGAGTTACAGATTTGGGGATTAAAATATCTTTGTGGAAATGGTGGAAAAGGAGCTAGACGGATGTGATGTCTTCATATTGAGGGATGGCAAAGCACAAGGTTGCAGTAGAATTGCAAAAATATGCAAATATTATTTCAATCCGTTTTTTAAATGCATCTTTAAGTAGTTGCTTCAAAGTGGTTTCATCCTAATCCATTATTGCTTCTGATTACAGGTTCCTTCAAAGGTAATTCGAGATGGACATAAATGGGGTCATGGTTTAGTAATTGGACTGGGCTGTCATTTTAGTTATTTGGTTTACGCATTTATACGGAAATCGATTTTGCAGTGCTTCAAACCCCATTATGAACTAAATGTGTTTTTACATGAACCATGGAACAAAAGAACCTCTAAAGCACATTTGTCTGTTTATTTGTCTACTATAAAATGTACAGATGAATACCCCAAAGGGTTCAATAGACATTTAAATTACATTACATCAAACAAATGCAATGTAACCAACATCAACCAATTTATGTTGAATTGTCACGAAATAATGTCTAAATTTGCTATCAACAATAATAATAAAATAATTGCGCAAAGGATGACTAGCATTTCACATTTCAAATCATAACAGTAACACAGAACACGTATCACCATAATTTCCATCATATTTGTGGATTAAATTGCTCGTCAAAGTGATGTAAAATTCAAATCATTGACTCAGTTATTCATACTAAAACAGAATCCTCGCTTGTTTAAAAGGATGGTCGCTGTTAAGAAGCCACCATTGAAGAGAAAGAACAGGCCCACATTGATATTTTTGTCTTCAAGGGGATTTTTTTTGCCTTTTTTTCGTTGGGATTTAATGCAAGCGTTCCCATTTTTGCCGGGACGAGCGAGACTGATGCGGTACGTCTCGCTTTTGCGCAATTTGGAGGAATATGCGCACTCGGAAAGGCCGCGATTTTCCCAGATAAGCAGATCTTGCTCCGGGAAGGATATATACACACACGCACACACACACAGCCGCACACACACGCAAAAAAGCACACGAATGTTCCTAGGGATGGCAACAATGACCCTTGTGTCTCTCGCTCGTCTCTTTGCTCTCTTTGTCCGCATCTCAGGTGAATTGTAGCCATGTGATCAAACGCCCAAGCCTCTTTCCATTAACCCTCGTAAATGAAAAAAAAATGGGGAACAAAAAGCAGTTTTGTGCTGCAATGAAGAGAGGAAAAGGAGGGAAAAAATGATAACAGAGAGCGATGTGTGCGTCGTTTCTCTCCTAATGTCCGAGCATTGACACTGGTTGCGCACACTGAGAAAATCCTTCTCAGCAGAATGGATGCTTTTGCCTGCTCTCTCCAATTTTCGGCTGGTACGATTTTTGGGATTTATCATGATCGGGATGGGGTGAAGGAAGGAGCTGGATGTTGGAGGTGAGGGATGGGGGGGAAGAGGGAGTGGGGTGGGGTACCAACGGGCTTGTACCCCAACCGATCAACTCTTCGGATCAGGCCTGGAAGTGAGTTTTGTATTATTATTTTTGTTGTTGTTGTTGTAGTTGTTGTTGTTGATGTTGTTGTTGTGTAGTGTGCTCCAAAGTGTTTTCTGGTTAGGTTGGGGCAGTGCACAAGGGAGGAAGCTGCGGTTTTGCGCAGAGAAGTTGACTTAATGCACTTGGAAGTGGACGACCCCCAGGGAGTGAGCTGGGGGTCTGCGCGGACTGTAATTACCCTCATCACCGAGTGGAAGTTATTTATCGGAAAGCAATTCGTTTCATTTCTTTTACTGTGCAAAAGTGTTTTTTGTTGTTGTTATTTTTTTGCCTTTTTGGGACGAGGTTCATTTCAAACGCGAGGACTTTGTCAGTAGGATTCGTTTATATGATGTGCTTAATTATATTTATTTAGCATTCAAACATTATCAGCAGGAACCGTATGAATTTAGGGAAATTGGGTTGAGTTTTTTTAACGGTGCACCGGAGAAAAGTACTAAACTGTATTTAAATGAATGTTTTCAAATAATTTTACAAATGGTTTGAAATTAATGTATATTTTTTAAATATACAGTATATTTACCTTACATTATGGGTAAAATAAATCCATAATTTCCTTTAAAATAGTTAGATAATCACCTCTGCTTCTTTGTAATTCAAATGTATAATTATTAATGTACTTGGGCACTGCAATCGCCAAAAACAAAACAAAACAAATAACAACAAAAAACATTTGCAGATCAACTCAGACATTTTTCTTAACATAGGCCTAAAAGTGATCTAAACTGGTAAAGCATTTGCATTTTTTTAAAATTGAAATTGGTTGACGGCACGACCGCATTAAAAAGGCAAAATGATATGCACAGAAAATGACGATGATAAAATGTTTGGTGGTTTCTTTTTCCCTGCCTGCAGGTCGTTCTCATGCTCAAGTTGCAACACAGGCCTTCTTCATTCCTCCATGTTACATTTAGATTTACTTGGAACACACACCAGTGCTTTTTAGATAAAGATTAGTTATACAGATAATTCCATCAGAGTGCTGATTTTTAATAAAAGCCTCTTTTATGGCTGTAACTTTCAAGTAAAATACAATTTGAGTGTGTATATATATATATATATATATATATATATATATATATATATATATATATATATATATATATACATATATAAAACTTCTAAATAACATAGTATCAAAACTCTTGATTATTGAAATTTATAAACACCCCCCTGAAGCATAGTAACACATATTTTATCATACACGCAATTTAACACAATGAAATTAAATAAAACACATAGTGACATTGTTTCACGTAACGTTCAAATAATCCACATAAAAAATAATTAAACTCCAAAGTCTGAACATTGAAATTAAGCAACGTAATTAAACCAAATAAAAAAGGTGTCTAAAGATATATAATGCAAAACTCCATATTAAAATATCATATGCTTGATGTTATATCAATCCTCAACAAAATTGATCCAAACTGAAAGTAATATAACATGGAACATTCTTCTTCTCAGATCAGTAGAACCAAAAGGAAATCATGTAATATGATCTATTAAATTAAATGTAACACAATGTGTTTAATGTAGTAGCACAAAGTAACAACATGTATTCAACTCGAACTGTCGATTAAACTTGGGAGCAATCATTCGCCATCAACCCTCCCAGTCAAAACAAATTAGACGTCTGTCCCAGTCAATGGCAGCCAATGCACATCACACTATTTATCAAATCAGCATCCAAACCATACTGAACATAGAACTTTGACAAACGTGGCTAAATGTAACAGGAATAATTCTATTAAGCTCAGTAAAACTTAGAAGTAACATTTACAGTTATAATGATCTTCAACCTGGTTGAACTAATCGTCACGTACGGTAACATAACCTGACAATGTCATTTTCCAAACCAATTAAACTCAACTAATGTAACCCAATGTGAAACAGTCTGACTTCACTTTGGTAACGTAAATAAGACAAAAAAACAAAGTTGCTGTTCATCAGTAAAATAGACTCTACTCGTCCAGGTCATAGAATTGAGCGTGATCTTTATTTATTTATTTATTGGCAGATCCATTTTGTGACATTTCATGCGTGAGTGAGCCTGAAGGCCCCTTCGGGTTGGTGGTGGATGCGGCTGTAAGCAAAAAAAAAGGAAAATAGAGCTCACATGGTGAATCAGTGCCTGTGCTAACCTGCCATGTGACTGCTTAATGGGCCTCTCTATATCTACGCACACACAGCACAGTGTCACAAGAGCCTGAGACATAGCCCTTCCTGGGAGGGAGGAGAGGATGGGATGACAAGGTCTCATGATCTGTCAGGAGGTGAAAAGGTTGCCCCTCAGGTGCACAACAGGTCATTCGAAATGATTTGGTCATGCATGGCGTTAGAAAAATCTAAAGTGTTGCTCTTATAAAGAGCGAAAATGAGAATTTGATAGAGGGATTCATTTAAAGTTTATTCTTTATAACCAGGTCAGTCAGTCCTCCTGTGTGGAGTTTGCTTGTACTCCCCCGGCTTGCGTGGGTTTTCTCTGGCTACTCCGGTTTCCTCCCACATCCCAAAAAACATGCATGGTAGTTTGGTTGAAGACACTAAAATTGCCCTTAGCTATGAGTGTGAGCATGAATGGTTGACTGTCTCCTCATGCCCTGCAATTAGCCGGCCACGGTTTCAAGGAGTCCCCCGCCTCGTGCCCGAAGTCAGCTGGGATAGGCTCCAGCACCCCCCGTGACCCTTGTGGGGAATAAGGAGTTCAGGTTTCAAAAGGAAAAAAAATGGAAATACTTAGTTTTAGGAGTGTATTGTGTCATATATCTGGCGATACGATTCTTATCACAATTCACAAGTCACACTTTGATCACGATTATTCCCGATGTTACACATAAAGACGATCATTGCGATTTTTACGATTAATCCCGATAATATACATTAGGCCGATAATTGAGATTTTTTTTAAATAACAATTGATAAAAACTAATCAAATGGACATAAAAGTACACTTCTATGAATTTATTTTCATTGTTTATGCTGTTTATGTTTGAACAACAACTTCATTATACATTTTCTCAGTTTGAAGTGCAAACCTGCTTAAAAGCAGGATTTCAAATATTCATTCCTTCACTTTCTGTACCGCATATTCTCACTAGGGTCACAAAGGGTGCTGGAGCCTATCCTAGCTGACTATGGGGTCTAGGCGGGGGGGGGGGGGGGTGCAACACCCTGAATTGGTGCCCAGCCAATCACAGGGCACAAAGAGACGGATAACCATTCACGTTCACACTCATACCTCGGGGCAATTTAGAGTGTTCAATCAGCCTACCCTGTATGTTTTTGGGATGTGGGAATATACCAGAGTACCCAGAGAAAACCCACACAAGCCAGGGGAGAACATGTAAACCCCACATTGGACTAGAGGGCGTGAATGGAAGTGTATGGAATGGAAGTGTAGCTACCAATTGTTTATTCCCACTAAAAACACACATGTAAAGATCATTTTATAGCATGACATGAGCAGACAGCCTAATTGAGATTTCATTTCTGTTTTATAATGTAACAAAATATTGTGAATGGGTGGGAATTAGAGGGTAACTCGCTCCACGTCCAACATTTCCCGAAAACTATCCCATGTACCTGAGATATTTCGAGGTTATGTATAGTGAATGGAATAATAACACATCATCATCATGTGGCGCAAGATTCATTTGAGTGGCTTATACTTATGGCTTAGAATTATTCTCACTACAAACATCAATCAGAATTGTAACGGTATGTCAATATGGAGGGATATGTAAATTGATTGGTTAAGTTTTGTCGGTCAAGTGAAGTCACAATACTTCATCACATGGTGCAAGAAGTCACGTTTATGATTTGATTGGACTATATTACATTTATGGCCTGGAATTGGTGTTTATACAGTTTTTGAAATTAGCATAGTTTTGCGATATACTACAGCATTTTTGGAAATGTTGCATTTTATTTTTCAAATGAACTGTTTCAGTAGTGACAAAAACAATATTTATTTTTTAGTGTTATGTACACCAAATTGATCGTTTATGGATATAATATTAGAAATGTAGAATGACCAACACATATTCTGATGCCATTATTCACAAATACTATTGCATAATTGTGGTATTGTGATATTGTCATTGTTGTCAAATCACCCCAAACTTCGGATTCCTACAGTCAGTGCGGGAATTCCTGAACTGAAGTCAAGGTGAAAAAAAAAATGAAAGAGGTCGAAACAGTCAGCAAGATGTACGTAGATAGGAGAAGTCAAATATTCACAAGCTGGGTCACATTCTGCATTAAATTGTGTATAATTGGTGGAGCAGCATTCCTCCTTAGTGTCACTGTGGTGGAAATAATGCAGACTTTTGTTCCAAATGGTGACAAAAGCCTGGGAAATTATTTTTTTTCCCTCTCAGCATTCTAATACTGAATGTCATTTGACTTGTCATTTTTACTCTTGGGAGTAAGAAATAGCATGAATTGATTTATTGTGAAAAATTAAGTTGATTATTAGGCATCAGCATCAATTGTTAAATGATGTCTTGGAGCAAATGAAGCATGAAATGGGGTACATTAATTAGCTGGAATTACGAAGTTCGAAAATATTCAGAAGAAAGAAGAACATGATGAGGTCATTTCAGAGAAGCTCAGCTACATTCAGAAGATATTTTTATTCTGCTCAATACGTTTCTATGGGAACAAGAGTTCAAAACATTCAGTGAGAAACAAATCGCAATTCATCAGAGAATTAATGATTTCACATTCTGTATTTGTATCTGTCACATTTTTTTCATAGTTTTGCTGGGCCTGCTGCATTTATTCAGTTGCAATTTATTTTTATTATTAATAGCAGTAGCAGACTTATTCAGAAGTGATACTTGCGATATCTAATATTAAGACTTTAATGAATTTGGTTGCAATATGGAGTGAAATCGAGAGTTGAGTGTTGAGAGTTTTTATTTCTTTTTTTAATTCAGAGTCTTTGATCAAGCATCTTTCACATGCAGTTCATATTAAAAGCTTGTATATTTCCCTTTAAAATATTCAGTCAAAAAGGGATATTAAAGTTATAATGCTATTGCAGTTTGGACAATTTTATGAATGTCAGAGGAAATCCTGGATTCTATCAGAAAAAAATCTTTCAAAGATCGTTTGGAACCAGATAAATTCGGTTTGTGCAAGGGAAATTCCGAATTCTGGCCATCAATAAAAATATGAAAGAAACATGTGATTTAAATATTTGGACACGAAGTTCCAGACCACTGTACACTTCATTAAAAGTGCAAACTGGGAGGTTTTTTTAGAAAGACCTTTAAATCCGTTGAAAATGACAGTTGTCCGTGTCTTATGCCTGCAGGCCCTGATGTCATTCGAATGTGCGGATTGTAAAGTGAGGGGGGGAAAAAAACAAGGGACACATTGGGAATGGGTCATGAGATGGTGACACGTGAATAAAGAATCAGTCCCGGATTTTTTTTTAAATCTCTCAGCGAAGGAAGCGGCCGATGCAGGTGTCCATGGATGATTCAGCGGGACGAATAAAAAATGATTCTGCTTTCTGACCTCTGTCACTCCTTTTTGCCTCCTCTCAGTTTCACCCAATGAATTAGTGCAGCTGCACCGCTCCTAAATGGGTGCCGCTCTTTTTTTCCTGCAAGTGTATGTGACCCAACATGAATTCTCTCTTTGTGCTCCCCCCCCTCTCAGCTCCCTCCTCCTAGTTTCTTGCCTCCTTTTTGGAGGGGGGGGGTGGGTTGTATTGGTGCTCTTCGAACTGGTGATGCGGTGGCCGTGGTAGCGATGGAGGAGGCAGCCGGAGAGGCGGGTGGAGGTTGGCGAAGGGATGGGGGGCGGCCGAGAACTTGTTGGATTACATTCCAGTGCAGCTGTGGAGGCTGGTGCAGGCCAGAGCGGGATCATCATTGCACTGCAAGGGCATCATGAATGGACTATTGTTTGGAAGGGACCGCATCTATTTGCTGTTAACTTCATTCTGACTGGGAAACAGAACAACAAGCGGATGAAGAGGGACATTTGAAATTGTTCTGGGGGGGGGGGGGGGGGGGGGTGCAAGAGATTAGGAGCTCAACACTGATGTATCATTGGTCATTTACATTTTCAAATCAGTAAATATTAGGTAGAAAAAAATCTATCATTGACTACAATTCATGCAATCAAGTATTTCCCAAACTTTAATCAGAAAAGGCAATATTTTATATAAGAAACGCCCAATTCTCAATTTTTTAGTTACATTAAAATCCTTTCATTTCACCATTTACGTCACAAAAATAGAAAAAAAGGCTCCATATGCGTAATTTTCATTCTCATTCAGTCAATGAGAAACTAAGCTTGCACAACCCTACCGATAACCCTTAATAAACTTCCATTTGAAATTACGACACGCAAATGTATTCAAGAAAAACCTCCGTTCCCCATTTATTTGTAAAATAAAAATAAAAAAACACCACCAAGTAGAGAAATGAGAGAATAGGGCATCCATTTTGCTGTGACTCACATATGAGAGTGATGGCAAAAAGCAGAATGTGATGATGAAGATGGGGATGATAACGACACACTCACACAATGGCGCCTTTGACAGCAACTTTATGACGTTTGTGTCCTACGGCCACGCATGCCAGCACGCTTAATAGTCATGCATGTACGTCCATTTGGATTTCAGCCCTTTCAGTAAGACTTTTTTTAATAGGAGTCACTTGATAATAGGGGTTTGTATGTACTACATGCATTGACTCTTATTTAGCACTTTAATAAGCCTTAGTGACAGCAAATGAGAATAGTGAGCTCACATTTTACTACTTTGTGAGCTCCAATTGTAGCACCGCAGAGCTCATTAGAACTCGAACCCAGAGTTTAATATATGAGAGGTATTTAGTTCTTAGTTTGCAAGTAAATGGGTTAGAAGCAAATGATCCAAGACCAAACCCTTAAGTCAAAGCCTCTTTGAAATGAGGTTAACCTCAGTCAGTTCCCATTTAAGCAATTAGCTGGCTTCTGCATATGAGAGGTTGCAGACAGACAACATACTTTGACAAAGTTGGTCATTTGTGCGAAAAGTTGCTACGGGTAAGGTAACAGTAGAAAGATATGAGCAGAAAGTCAACTAAAATGACTTTTTTATGTTCATGCTGTGCTGAAGCTTTCTGTGGTACTTTAGTCAACATCATCAAAACACAAGTTTCTATAATTATTAGTTGTTAAATATTTACTCTGTAACATCACACTGCCAGAAGAAGTATTTCAGTTAATTCACCATGTTTTTCTGCTGGTCTCAAGACTGCGGTTTACACAGTTTCATGTTGTTTCCTTCCTTTTGCACCAGTTCTTTTTCTCTTTTTTTTTTCCCATGCCTTCTTCTTGTAAAGTCCTTTATCTTCAAAATCGCGTGCTAGCAAAAAAAGATGATTATATTTACCACATTTTATGTGTGTCTTTAAATATATGACGTAGCAACTGGTTTATTGGAATACAAAATACTAATTTTAAAAAATGTGTGATAAATTAGCAATTCTTCTTCTTTTCAGTAACATTTGTTGTATAATGTAAAATGAGTCATTTATTAATACATTTATTCACAATGTCTTCCTGGTCCAATTCATGTTTAATGCATGTAGAACTACATTTTTGTTAGTGAGCCATCATCAACGTCACTGATGAATGCAAAATGTTAATTGCAAAAAAATGAATAAATAAAAATCATCCATTTCAATTCATTGTCTTTCTTCCCATCTTCTATTCAGCTATGCTATATGTAAGTAACAGTGAAGAATAAATAAAAACATACACAAAAAAGTTGAAGGGATGTTGTTAAAGGAAATCATTTAATTAATCTGTCTGAGCAAAAGAAGGAAGAAAAGGGAGAGAAAAGAGAGCCCGAGGCTGACATCCCCATGAAAGACTTTGCTGTCTGAATGGAAGGAAGACATGAAAGGCGGCGGGACAAAGAGACGGATGAGATATTTGTGACAGCGCTCCTCATATCTGTTATATTTTACTTCTTAGCTGTCGACTGATTCTCCAATAAAGTCATTTATTTCCATGCTGTATTCAAAAACTGCATCACTATATTGTGAAACGATGTCTTCCTAAAGTTCACAGACAGAAAGGTGAGATTCAATTATTCATTTTTTAGCGCTGATTACCTTTAGCTGAAAGCATTAACGAATACTGCTTCCACAAAAAAAATGTTTAAGGGAGGTATTTCCACAAAATACGTGTATTTTTGCATGTAGGGAATGGCATACAATTCAACCAAATCTTTGCCAACTATGAATTTAGTAGATTTTTTTTTTTTTTGTGCTTCATCAGAATAATTTCTATTTTCTGGAAGCTGGAGCTCCTTGATTTTGGAGCGGCATTGAAAATTTTGTAGAAACAAAGGGGCAGTATTTTGCCAAACTTAAGGTCAGGACCCAAAATTGGGCATGGGTCACTTTTTATCAATGTCGCCGATGGCAAAGTGCTGTAAGTTTTTTTTTGTAGCACATCAAAGATAGAGGTCGCGGGGGATGCTGGAGTCTATCCTAGCCCACCACCGGCAACAGATGGGGGCGCACCCTGAATTGGTTGCCAGGCAATTGCAGGCCACAATGAAATGGACAACCGACCGTTCACGCTTACAATCACACCGCCACTGAGTGGAAATCGAACCTACTGCTCCATCAGGTGGCCACGAACGCAACAGAAAAATGTATGTTGATAAGTCTGGATCATTATTTGCCAAACCTGCCAGTTCAAATGGTTTGAAGTTGAATGTGTATCACTGTCTACGGCACATGTGTCAAAGTGGCGGCCCGGGGGCCAAATCTGGCCCGCCGCATCATTTTGTGTGGCCCGAGAAAGTAAATCATGAATGCCGACTTTCTGTTTTAGGATCAAATTAAAATGAAGAGTATAGATGTACATTAAATTTCCAGATTTTCCCCCTTTTAAATCAATAATTGTAATTTTTTAATCATTTTTTCTGTGTTTTTAGTTGAAAAATCATTTTGTAAAATCTAAAAATATATAAAAAAGTTAAAATAAACATTGTTTTAGATTTATAAAAAATTGAATATTCAGGGCTTTTAATCCAGTTCTTTTAATCCATTTATAAAAATAAATCTAAATATTATATCTAAAATGGTCCGGCCCACATGAAATCGAGTTGAAGTTAACGCGGCCCGCGAACCAACTCGAGTCTGACACCCTTGGTCTACGGCAACAAATGTGTTCACTGACCATGTGTAGTATCTTCGGGCTAAAAGTGAAATGTTTGTCTTTGTCAAAGGCACATGTGACCACGAGTGTTGTTTTTTAAAGGGTTACATAGTACTACTACATTATTTTCAATTTCACTCTGTCCTTGGCACCATATTCTTCTAGGTTGACGGACTACACCCTGGACTGGTCGCCAGTCAGTCGTAGGCCATGCAATGAGACACACTCCGAATCACTCCGCCACAGAGTGCACACACAGACTATATTTTAATGCTGGTCATGATATAGTCTATTATTTAGGTAGGGTGTATACTATAGTGCACAAAAAAAAAAAAAACTCATCAGGTAAATTACTATTACTTTTGAACATCAACTAATTTTTCTTGTGATTTATTTTACTGTTCATCAAAAAAGAAACATTTTTCAACAGCAATGCTAGTGTGGACTTATAATAAATGTATTGAATATTGTGTATATTTTACTTCATATTTCTGCCAAAATGAGTGAAAAAGAGCTCCAACTGCCTTTGGAATTTAAGTTTCTTAGACACTGTTAAAACAAGATGATTTCTTAGTTGCCTTATATTTCAATCACTTTGTTCATCTTTGCTTGTTGTTTAATTCTAAATCTCTCTCTCCATCACACACACACACACACTCACACACACACACACACACAGACACACACAAACACACACACACACACACACACACACACACACACACACACACACACACACGCACAAAGCTCTTCTGTTCTCCTCGCGAGCTGCCTCGCAGCCCAGTGGCACACAACAGCTCATTATGGAATCAAAGACACCCCCCTCCCACCATCACCCCGTGCTTCCCAGTGCCTAAATAGTGTCCCCTGCCGAGTACCCGCGCTGTCACCAGCTCTGGCCGCACAGCCCCGGGCCGCCACCAGATACACACACACACACACACACACGCACAAAAGCCCACCAAAAGACGAAGACAGTACTAACTTATTAGGTAGATGGCTCGTCAGCCATTAGCGGCCCTCACAGAGGCTTCAGAGGTCAGCCAGCTGCTTTCCTTCACGGTGTTGGAGTAGTTCAGCGATACGCATCGGTAGACAGCAGAAGAATGGAGGGACGCCATAGACAGGGAAATCTTCTGGGAGGACAGAAGAAGGAACCTTAAAACACCATTGTGGATAACATGGGAAATACACTAGTGGCCACCCCATTGGAACATGTGACAGATTGCTAGAGGACATAATAAGATGAAACTGAGCAGCAGTAGGAGGTCCATTAGCGCATCATTCTTAATTATGCTCAGCTGGAAATCTGCCTTCAACAAGCTATGCTACTTAGGAGAACAAAAGAAGAAATGTGGACATGTGAGCTACGTATATTGTCCCTGGTCAGGACTTTTTGCTCCCTAGTCAGGAATCTCATATACTATATTAAACCTGTTCAATGTTTTTGAGTCTTTATATAAAGTGTTTCGAAACACAAGTGATTTTCAGCAATAATAACAGCAACCATAATGTAGTTACCAGGTAAATCAGGGGTGTCCAAACTGCAGTTTTTATTATCAATTATCTAGATATTGACTAACAAGGCTTGCATAATAAGAACCTAAAATTATATTGCACATGTCAGTTTTAATACTAGATGGAGCTGATCACTTAATCAGTGCCTTCCGATTAGCTCAAGACTCAAAACATAACTTTTTAGAATCAATGTAGGAAACATTTTAGAATTTAGTGTTTCGGTTTACATTAAAAAAAGATTAAAAAAGAATGAATCCTATGTGGAAAATGAGCTTAGTTTTTTCTATCCTTTTTTGCTGTCTCTGGACATTTACCATTTGCCATTAACATTTATAAACATTATATCCATTTCAACTAGTAAGGCTGTTATTAAGTGATCATGTTTCACTGCCATCGACAGCAATGAGCATCCAATATGCTTTAGCTGTCAATGGCAACCATTCATTCATTCATTTTCGGTACCGCCTATCCTCACAAGGGTTGTGAGGGGTGCTGGAGCCTATCTCAGCCAGGCAATGGAAGCCAATGAGTTAATATTTGAAAATACATCTTAAAACCCAATTCACCCAATTCTGATCCTCTGTATCCTTTTTTCAATTTTCTAAGCACGGCTCACAGAAAAAAAATAAACTAACCCTCTTTTTTTGTTGTTCTTGTTTTATAATTTTTGGAGTCATGTACCTACTATGACAAACATTTTAATGTGAACTGTGTTAGGAAGACTTTTGTCTGTTTTTAGGGAATTGCACTTTTTGTCCTTGGTTTGGGATATCCAGCTGGTATGGCTGAATGACATTAAACAGGTTTTAAATAGGTATTTCTTTGGTAGTGGACTTTCGATTTATTTCTTTTAACGTTTCTTTCTTTTGCTGTGCTATCGCTAGCTTTGTAGGCATTATTTCTTGGAATCTGTTTCGGATGTCTAACTTACCATAATAAAGGTGGAATACATTTATATTAAGAATAGCATTAGATTAGATTTTAAAAATGGGACAACTAAGGTAGTATTTTAATGCGCACACAAGCCTTACGTTGGATTAAGAGAAAGATGAAGACAGTTTTAATCTTTTTGATGCCACAAAACCAATTGTATATATGAAAGAATGTACTTAGTGTATTTGGAGCAGGAAATATGACGTTCATCCATCCAGCTATTTTTATGCTCATGTGGGTCATGGTCATCGGTCTATTTTTTTATTTTTTTATTCTTAGGATTTAGTCACATAGGCAGCTATTTTCGCAGAGAAAAAAAGAAGTACCTATGGTTAATATTGGCAGGAAATGTGACATTATTATTTAGAAATGAATATGTGAGCGCATATACATAATGTAACAATACATTTATAATATATATAGATTTTAAAAACTGGTAAAAAAAAATAGCTACAATATGGATTGAGTACAATTGCTTCCAAGGTATAACCCAAGAAATTATTATAAATTGGCTGAATATAGTATGTCGAGGATGGAAAGTATACTTCTCTGTTCACTGCTATAGTTCAGCCACACGAGGGCACTTCAACAACAGCCATTAAAAACACTGTGCTTGATGTCATTATCATTAAAACTTCTATTTTGTCCTTTATTTATTTCCCAAAGCGCCTTTTCTTTTATCTTGTTCATGCCATCTCGCTCATTGTATTTAATCACTCATTTTGTACCTCCTTTTAGGTATTTTGGGCCAACATTTGCATGATTGCACCTGCTCTTCAAATCAATCAAAATTTGGATCTTTGGAATGTAAGCTTTTTCCAAGTTATTTTGGTACTCTGACCTGCTTCGGAGGCCCCTGGAGCTAAAATGCCCCGATTTCTGTCAGGTACAAATTACCATAAATATCAGCAGCATTTTTCTGTGCCATATTGCCACATAGTTGCCAAGTACAATGATTTATTAATATGAAATTGCATGTTCACTCCTCAGTTGCTCCTATGCTGCGCTTTGAATAAATTCATAAACCAATTATTTCATCTCTGCTTGTTTTTGCTGCCTTCTTGGTACTAAAAAGTGAAAACAGAACAAAAAAGTAGTCATTTTCAAGGGTTGATTTTCCAAACAAAACTTGTTCTCGGACAATTACATGTTGACCTAGATTATTTAATAAAACCGGAGTGAAATTTAAGAAGTGAACAAAGATGGTGAATTCTTTGCAAACTGTACAAGCAGGACAATTTAAATAATTACACGGTAACAGTAAATACTGTTTTATTAAATATTTTATATAAAAAAACAACACACTTTGTTTTCATCTACTGATAAAAGTAAGAAGAATAAAGTGCATTTTCCTCTTCTGTACAGTACATGTTTTGCAGTTATTTCAATTCTGTCTCTTGGCTCACAATGTTTTTTTTTGGCAAATTTAAAACATGACATCTCCTTTTTCTGATGTTAAAAGGATGTTTCAATACAAGTAAATTAATGTTTAAACAGAAATCAAGTTGAGTCTTTGTCAGGGTTCCTTTAAAGAGAAGTTAAACCACAAAAAAACAAAAGGACAGCAATCTCACATGTTTTGTGGGCTCATATTTTAGCTTTGATAATTAACTGTGTTTTGCAGTACCATATGAAAAAAAAAATGAAATAAGAGGGTAAACCGTGGATCAAGTTTGCATATCCAGCAATGAATTTGCAGAGGAGAAAGTAAACTATAGGTGTGATAACAGCCTAAAATGTTACATTTGTAGTCTCTCTGTATTTTGATCAGTTCCACGTTCAACTAAAAGCACGCTATATTTACAAAAGTGAAGTGCAACCAAGAACAAAAGCTTGATACTTTATAAAGATCACACAGACATTACAGTGACTAAAACAAGGAGGTTTTTGGAATGAACTTGAATAATTAATGCCTCAATCATTCAATGCCTATGAAAATGTACAATTGACGAAACCAAAGCCTCCCAAGACACAACCTTGTGATGCAGGTGCAAAAACCTCTATCCTTGTTACCACATGTGGGTCATTCCATAATTGCAAGACATTTGCATTTCCATCTTTTACATTTTTAAATAAAAACCCAAAGAAAATACTGGGTTTTTTATGAGTAAATGAATTGCTCTGAGACTAAATATGACAAAATAACTTATTTATATTTTTTAAAATTCTAAATCATTCTGGAAGATGCCCTCACCACGACAAGTGACCAAAATTGAGAAAAAAACAATAATATAAATAATAATGGTAAGTTAATTTTTTTCCGGCAATTATTTGAGGTCTAACTGTGGTACAATTTTTTAAAATAAATTATATGATATGAAGGAAGTGACATCATCAGACCATTTACATAAAAGAATGGATAGTAGTGCAATTTTATGTCCACTCTTCTATCCTATTCATATTTTTTTACAATATTGTTAGTCTCCCTCTATCTCACGCAACACTTTTATTCATGTGATGAACATGAGAAATATTTTTTTAGCTTTTTTTCGACTTATTTATTCATCCCTTTATTTTCCATACTGCTTATCTTCACAAAGGTCGCAGGGGTGCTGGAGCCTATCCCAGCCAACTATGGGCAGTAGGCAAATATGGTGCCAGCCAATGTCAGGGCATTGATTTTGTATTTACACGAGCAAATATGTCTTCTGTGTCAGCAGTACAGGTAGCTGACAAAGTTATATTTCTGGAAGAATGCTATGATTATAATGTATCAAGTCATAAAATCACGTCATAAAAATGTTATCAATGATCTATGGATGAAGCTAATTCGGCCTTTGATCGTCTAGGTATCATGGATGACCATGTAGCATAGAATTAAAAATATTTTTTTTTATGTTGAAACCAAAATGTCCCCCAATTTTGGAATGAGCCATGTATAGTTCAAAAGTGAGTTGAATATTTCATTCCCCATTAGTGCAACGCTTTGTTGGAGTGTGCTCGTTGCGGCTTTACACTCCCGATTCCCGACTTATATATAGTGGTAGACCAGACTGCAATTTGTCCAGGCTGATCTGTTTTTCAGTGTCCAGCACACACAGCATCTCCACCATGTGCTCCTTTGCAAAAGTCTCCTTGAAACCCACCGAAAGGTCATCTCGTACACTTGCTCCTCGTTCGCCCTCAAGCCGCAGGCTGCCTGCCTCGCCATCCTCTTCGTCATCGCCGCAGCATAGCGCGACCTCATTCTCGTAACAGAAAGCGCTGGGCGAGTGGAGCCCCAGTAGATGGCGAGCCGCTCTCGGAACAAACGGGGACGGAGATCGCGAGAAACTGGAGGTGGAGGACGAGGGCGCCCGCCCGTCACCTTCTCTTTGACTGAGCTCTCTGGCACTGCAGTGTGGCGTCGTCGGCACTTCATATGTCTTGTGAAAGCGAGAATAGTCCACGTGGTAGCGGGTCCCCTTCTCGAAGACCACCGGTTCAAAGCGATGACCCCACAAGATCTCCTTGGCCAAATAGGAGCTCCGGGCCTGAGTGGTCATTGCCGTAGCCTCCACCATGCCCTCCAGGATGACCACGATCTCAAAGTCTTCCTTCTGAAGGTCGGCGCTGCTCAGGTCATACAGGGGGCTGGACTTGTTGATTTCATGGACCACCACAAGCGGCGACACGAGAAACAACCGGTCCAGGCCGTCGTCGTAGCCGACGTCAATGTCCGCCTGCTCCAGAGGGAGGTACTCGCCCTCGGCCGTCACTTTAGGCTTAATGAGCTGGGCGCGCACGTGCGCTTCCACGATGTGACTCTTCCGCATGTTGCCCAGGCGCCACATGAGACACAGCTTCCCGTCTCGCAAGGCGATGACGGCGTGATGCGAGAAGAGCAAGGTCTGGGCCCGTTTCTTGGGCCGCACCATCTTGGCCATGATGGTTCCTATCATGAAGGAGTCGATAATACAGCCTACGATGGACTGCACCACCACGGTCATCACGGCAACCGGGCACTCTTCGGTGACGCAGCGGAAGCCGTATCCAATGGTCGTTTGAGTTTCTATGGAGAAGAGGAACGCCCCGATAAAACCCTGGATGTGCAGGATACATGGCCGCCATTTGTCCTGCTTGTCCTCCGCTTTGCTCGAAGAGTCTTCTTCCTTCACGGGGAAGTGAAGATCAAAGTCTCCGTGAGCCAGCGCCACCCCCCAGAAGACCAAACCGAAAAACAACCAGGACAGAAGGAAAGTGGCGGTGAAGATGAGCAGTAGGTAGCGCCAACGTATGTCCACACAAGTGGTAAAAATGTCCGCCAAGTATCGACGCTGCTTATCCTCCATGTTGTCAAAGACGACGTTACACTGGCCGTTCTTTCTCACAAATCGGCTGCGCAGGCGACCCGCGCTCAAATCGAAGCCGATGTGTCGACATGATGGCGAAGCCCTGCAGCTGTTGTGGCCCGCCGAGTCGTCGGGCGTTCTCAGAGACAGGGCCCCTCGGTTTTCTTGGCCCGCGTGATATTTTCCAGCCGCTTCGTCCGCGGCCTGCGTGCATGGCCCAGTCAGGCTCTGCTGGGTTAGAGGACTGTGGCCATTGTGTAGGCCCAAGGCTGAGATCTTCAGGGCATCTTCATCTGTGGAAACAATGCTGTATCTGGAAAAAACAGAAGGAGAGCGTATCCTTGTGAATGCTGAACATTGCATAGTCTGCTGTCTTCCCAGGGAAGATGGTTGCCAGAACATTAACCGTTAATAAATTTAAAGAAAAATGTAAAATACAAACAAAAATGAAGTAATACTTCAGTAACCATACATTGAATTAGTTGTTTACTGAAATTCACAGTTTAAAAAATGGAGTTCTGTGTATATTAGGGTTGCTGTTCTACTTTTTCAAGTACAGCAAGCCTAACTTGTATCTTACCTGTTGACTCGCACCGCTCCCATTGCAATGGTGATCATCAGTCTACGTCTGCAAGCGCAGTAATGAAGGTTGGGACGGGCAGTTCCAACCATGAAAGTACTGTTGCTGGACTGAATGCAGTATGAGCTCAGGTTGGTTTTACATTTGTGACCAACTGCATCTTCTCATGACATTTGCTGTCAACAAAGAAGAAGAAAAACTAATAACTGAAGAGAACTTAGGATGACAAAAGAAACATTCTGATTGAATGTGTTAGTGTAATGATTTCATTTGCTGCAATTGACTGTGAAAGATGTCCAAACCATTTTAACTGTCCTAATGTAAGCTTTTTTTCCCTCAGAAATAGAAGTTAACAGAAAAGGTACAGTTGGCTATTAGGTTTCGTAAAGAATAAAACCAATCTAAAACAACTAAAAACCAAGCGCTCTGAATCGTATTGGTGGCACTGCCACCCTGTAAATCTGTCATTATTGTTGACTTTTTTTTGAAAAATTATTTTTGTCCTCTTCTACGTTAAATGTGTTACTTGGATATACATGACCCACAGGGGCAATTAACATCCCAGAGGTGACATAATTTTCACAACGTGACCTTATCTGCCTCTATTCGAGGTACGACTCAAAGGAAAACTAAGTGCTTCTCTCTTTCAATGGATTTTCCTTGCCTCTTGCTTCATTTTGCTTATGGGTATACCTGTCAATTCCATTACTGCAATATCATGTATTAATTATGCCAATGAATTGAACTTCTGCACCGCTGATCAAATGAAAAGACATTTGCCTCTCCTAATGTACACCATGTGCTCTCATGGTGTCAACTATATGGCAAGTAATGCAAAAAAGTTGATTATTGTCAAATGTGTTACCACCAAATGTCTGAGCATTGAATGATAGATCCAACCTGTTTACTATGAACAAAGTCGCAATATTTTGGTCAGTGACATGGAATGACAGACATTTGCTCTACCTATTCTTTTGAAAAACAATTTCATGATGTCATATCCAGCAAACATGGCGGCCCAGTGTTTGAGTGCTTAGTGCGTCGGCATCATAGTTCTGGGGTCAAGAGTTCGATCTGAGGTCGGTCCTTACTGTGTAGAGTTTGCATGGTCTCCCTGGCCGGGCTTTCGTGGGTTTTCTCCAGGTACTATGGTTTCCTTTGTACGTATGTGTGTTTACTCAGCTGCCACTGGCAATTCCACCCCATTGGAAAATGTCTTTGCATCTATCTTATTAATTTAAATGACTTACTAAATAATTTTCTTCCTCTTTTTTGCTGACATACATATGTAAGCATGTTTCATACAAAATGTGTATACATACTTATAAAGGGTTTACGGGGTAGTATTTAAGACATTTACTCAGAAACTATTAATATTTTATGAGTGGATTATTCAATATTTTAATAGCAAGGTGTCAAATATCCTGCAATTCTGGAATAACCCTAGTTGAAGATTTCAAAAAAGTTTTAAAAATCAAGCATTTGGCCTTGGCCTAATGCACGGGGCAGACAGTTTTGCGTAATGAAAGCTTATTGATGAGGTTCTTTCTAGTGGTTTGCCTTAGGGCGCTTCGGGCCAACAAGGGGTGGAAAACCAGACGGACCTCTGTAGGGACAAAGGTCTAAAAAGACATGAATCAGTCGTAATCTAATGTTAGAGGAACAATTGATCTGCTGGTTGGCCCGATGACAAGGTTGTGGGGTGATTTTGCCTGGCTTATTATGTCAGAAGCAGCAGAACCAAAAAGCATCGCGTTGCATAACCATCCGAGGGTCAATCGGATGCAATCCTAAAGGGCATCGGTGGCTTGTGAATCACTTTGAAATTAGGGCCCTGTGCTTAAGCAAGGTAGTGGAAATATTTCCAACAACCATGCTTTCAAAGCCTTTAGTGGATACCCACCCATTGCGAATCCGACACTGAACAGTCTCCCAACATGCAAAACCACTCAAAGACTCACAAGCACACATCTTGATGGGATTTTGTGTCATGTAACGTGTGTGACGTTTTCAGACTTCTTTCGCTGTTGCACCAATGACAGATGTGGCCAACTGCCTGCTGATTGGCTGGATCCCAAGTGATTTTCAACCGGATAATCCTGAAAACGGAGGATGACCTCAACATAATGACCTCAGCATCTGGAGGAAAATGTCCTCTATGTGATATCTTAACTATTTCCTTACAAAGTTCTTTAAGATGAGAATTTAATGTGACCCAGAGGATCAGTGTACCACACGAGTCATGGAGCCAAACTGATTAGCTGACTGTCACAGTGATGTTGCCAGTTCACCTCTGATCAATTGTTGTATTTTACGTAACCAGGACACTCTTAACTACAGCCATGGAATTAAAAAAATGTTCACTATTTATAGCCTGGTTTTTATAGTATAAGCATTTAAATATCACAGGCATTAAAAAGTTGACCTAAACCAGCTATAAAAATCTCATCTCATTTTCTGAACCACTTTATCCTCCCTCATTAGGGCCGCGGGGGGTGCTGGAGCCTATCCCAGTTGACTCCGGGCTAGAGGGGCACAAGGAGACGGACAACCATGCACACTCACACCCATACCTAGGGGCAATTTAGAGTGTCCAATCAGCCTACCATGCATGTTTTTTATGGAATGTGGGAGGTAACCGGAGTACCCGGAGGAAACCCACACAGGGCCGGGGAGAACATGCATACTCCACACAGGTGGACGTGACCTGGATTTGAACCCAGGACCCCAGAGCTGTGAGGCCGATGCGGTAACCACTCGCTCCACCGGGTCGCCTATTAATAAATATGTAATTTTATTTTAAAAGTTTTGGTTTATCACAATTTGATGCGGAAAAATAATTATGCATCTGCTTGACTTGATCACTCGGGGACACTTTCTGTAATTAATGGTTGGAAAAAGCTACTTTATTGTTCTGGAAGTTGCCATAGTAACATTTCTCCTCCATTGACGAGGCGAAATTTATGTGGGTGTGTTTGTGGACTGGTGTTACTCATTTGGAGGGTACAAAACTCACACGTTTCTTTTTTACTGGACACCTTCACATACAGCATCTAACAAAATACAGTAAACATAACATGACCATGGTCGAATCGAATCGATTGAATTCTGACAGTGTCAATCAAGACTCTTACAGAGACCAACCACAGTGCAAATCCAGGCCGTAGGATGAATAGACAGCCACATGATCTAATCAAGGTTCATCAAATGAAGAATATCCCTCACTCCTGACGTCAGCCTTATTCAAATATGTCAAAGAGACCAAACTAACATTTCCAACGTAATCTCATGCAAGGCAAAAGATGGAGAAAGCACTGGTCAAATACCAGATTACTAGATCTTTTAATCTCTCAGTCCAAACAACAATATGAAAGGTGGCTGTCGCAAGACCCCGCCTGAACCACCCTGCGTAATCTGAGCTCTAATGATTTGAGCAGAAGGATAAACAATGTGAAGCAGAATTAAAGCAAGAAACAATTTGAAACTGGGAGCGTCTTCTTTTAAAAAGTGTTCTTTTTAGAGGTTTTCAAAGTGTAAAGAAGAAACATAACAACAGAGATTAAAATGAAGAGATTATGACATCAGAGATTGTTATTGGAACTAATGGTATTTACTGAAAAAGAGAATGAAAGTGTGAAAACCCCCAACAATGTGTTGAAAAAAGAAAATGAAAATACTACTTTATACAACACTGTGGTTGTCTTTTAAAAGAGAGCCAAGTAGTACTCACAGTATGAATAATTTCTTGTTTGTTAAATGTTGTTTGTATTTAAATTACTTTACTTCTATTAGACATCTAGTGGATTGCATGGCAGCCAAATACTTAAAATACAGTAGTGTAGTGGGCAAAATGTTAAGAATAAAAAGGCGGAGGATTATTTATTTTAGGGCAGAACCTGAATATTAACGCTGCACTTAATTTTGGGGGAAAATAGTAATGTACTTAAAGATTGAAGTTTTTTTCTATATATTTTGGAAGGAACAGTTCTGAAAAATGGACTCTTTTGTAACTAAACCCCATTTATATCTAATCTAATCTAATTTAGGCAAGTGACTATTTTTCATCATTTTAAATAAAACCTAAATTGGACTCTTAGAGACTTAAAATATTCATAAAAGTGGACATCACATTTTGGGTCATGTACACAACAATATTGACATATGCTATATAAGTGTGGTCTACAATGACAAGGTCATGTCCATCTGTTTGGAGTTTGCATGTTCTCCCCGGGCCTGCGTGGGTTTCCTCCGGGTACTCCGGTTTCCCCCCACATTCCAAAAACATGCATGGTAGGCTGATTGGACACTCTAAATTGCCCCTAGGAATGCGTGTGAGTGTGTATGGTTGTCCGTCTCCTTGTGCCCTGCGATCGACTGGCCACCGATTCAGGGTGTCCCCCGCTTCTGGCCCGGAGACAGCTGGGATCTGCTCCAGCACCCCCCGCGACCCTAATGAGGATAAAGCGGTTCAGAATTCAAGATGAGATGAGAGAGACAATTATTTGATTTTGTTATTATTATTGTAATAGTTGCATTATTTTTATCCAGATCAAAAAATCTATACCGTCAAGATCACTTTTATTAGAAGCATTAAGTTTGAGTATAATATTTGAAATACTAGATAAAAGGTAAGGTAAAAAAAGACTTTTGTAAGATCATCAAGTTTATTTCTGAAGGTCAGAGGATGAATATGGCAAAGTGAAGGATATAAAAGATAGGTAAGATTTTGATTTTGGAATACTCACTTTATGCTCAGACTTTATTCTGACTTTAAAGTCAGAATTCTGAATTCAGTTGAGTCAAATCTTTTGCATCCCAGTCAAGGGAGTTTTCGGCTAACTGGTGGTACTCGTGCGAAACACTGCCTTAAATGACTCTACGATTACCATTCAATATGCAAACATAGGAGCAAATAAATCAGCAGTCTAGCTCCAAAATCTGAGGATTTCAAAATGTTTTGAATGAAGTTTAATATTACCTGCTGTAACAATATTTCAAATATCTAAAGAAGTAAATTCATGGTATCCAGAATTTGCCATCTGTCTTTTCTGGGACATTTTCCCACTCAGGCCATTTAGACAAAATCTTTCCATGTAGTTTAAAATGTCACACAACATTGCTGAGAATTACAATGACGTTTCCATCACAACCTGCAATCAATCAATGGTTCAAAGTATGCAAGCACAAGTTATGATGTGGCGTTTTGCAGACGAAGCTCCATATGTGACGTACGTGGGCCTGATTGAGGCCACATGAGCTGTCCAGTGCTGAAAATCGATGCACGGCCTGCAGGAACAATCGACAGGCGGGGAGAGGTGGGGGGAAATGAGGGCTGGATGAAGAGCCCCTTCTCTTAAATAAACTGGAAAGCAATTTTGTCCATTCAGATGTTTCCCTCTCTCTCCCTTAACAGCTGACCCGCTCAGTCAGATGAATGTTTTGCTGAACTATTGATCCCCATCTTTCGGGGTCTTTTGGTTATACTATTTGAGTTTCAGCAAGATTGAAAATGTTTTCACACTTCTGTATTGGGATAAGATGGCAGCAAGTATTACAATTCCTGTTAGCTTTGCAAACTAGTGTGTATTTTATCATAGAAATGTTGTAGATTTCTCACAAAATAGACATACTTTAAACAAAATAACGCTTACCTTGTTTTTTGGGGGAGTGGCGATCATTTGAAAACGGTTGTTGCCTTCATCCTGTGACAGGTCGCAGCTCACCTTTTGACTCCTGTTAATGTTTGAACAAATTGTGTGCTTTGTCTTGCACAAATTTTGAAATTTGTCCAAATCTAATCTTGGTCATCGTTGCTCCATAGTGGTGAACGTTCCACTACTGCCCCTCTCGTGCATCGGCTGCAATCTGTGTGCGTCTGTCTTTGTGAGTGTGTGAGATCGTAGGGGGGAGAGAAAGAGAGAGAGTCTGATTATCTTTCTATTTATATTTACTCTACTATTGTTTTGCCCAGTCTGTACAGATGTATTGTTTCGTGGTTACTATTTAGTCATATCCATGTTTTAGTTTGAGTTATTTATTTTACTTTTCAAATTATCTACATCATTTTCTGCCGTTTGTCCCCATTCGGCGTGAATTGCCAGTTGATTAGGGGAAAGGATCTTCTTTGGATTGGATGTAACAAATCATTGGAGTCAAAAACTAGACTCCACAGCCATTTTCTCACTGGTGGAGAAATGAAATCCTACAGTGAACATTCCACAATATATATATCAACTATATCAGAAGACTTTTTCATTGTTTCGCACGTACTGTTCTATTTTTGACTCAATTAGGATTCAAAATAAATTGATTTGCTAAATGCAAGAATAAAGAGAAATACACTTGTATTCAAAATGACTTAACCCACAGACAATACAGTTTTGTAGTATTACATTAATTCAAAAGTAATATTTAACCCTTGTTTGATCTGTTTATGATTGACTAAAAGTAAATCTCAGGTTGTTCATTTCAAATGCAACTCTATATATTTAAAGACAACTTCTTAAATCCAATTGTTAGGTTTTGGTACCATTGGGGCTTTGCATTCGTTTTTTTAAGCATCCTTGGCTTTTTCCCTTTTGTGTAAATTGTCCGTGTCATTACCCATTGATTGCAGCTGTTATTTGTGTCTCTCCCTATTCATTGCGCAGTGTCATCCACCTGGTCTTCATTGTTTGCTTATTTAAACCACAGGTGTCCAACACCCCTGGTCTAACCACTCCTCCACCGAGCCCCTCTACTCTAAATATCTTTTCAAAAACCAAATGCATAATGCCGCTAATGTCACCCAGCTGCCGTGTCAGCGTGGTGTCACCCTCCCTGTGTTGACCTCAGTAGCAGGCCTGTGCCAAAAAGAGTGATTAAGTTAGTTGTCAGTCATTATGTGTTGCTTAAGTACAGGTTATATAAGAGTTACTTATGCTAGAAAATACTGGATTTTTAATTCTAGTGAAGTGCTAAGAGGTGATTTTACTTTAAGACAAGCAATATCTAGAGGACAGAGACATCATGAGTCGATGGGTTGCCCTCCAGAAGGTCATTAAAGGACTTAATTATCCGAAGTACCGAACACACTACTATTATAGACTACATCCCTCTGAGGCTTTATTTTGCAGTCATATTTTGTTGTGAAACATGACTGCAAATCAGACCAAACTTTTTAGTTTCCATGGGAACTGTATCTTTGCCTTTCTCACACATATAAATAAATACACAGCCTCCCGCACTGCAGTTTATTTTTAAAACTGTATTGGTTTTAGTTTGATGCAACAACAGGTGGGTGGTTCGCGGCAGAGGCGGCTCCTGTTTTTCAGCACCCAGAAGAGTGGGCTGAGGGTCAAAGGTCAGATGTTCACCCACGTGGGCTGACAAAAAGAATGAGTGGGCTGGGATTAACACGCAGTCTACAGAACACAATGTCCAAGGAACGCGAATGAATTAAGAAAAAAGTTGTTATTGTTTGTTTTTTTGCGGCACTTTTACAATCAACTACAGAACATATGCAGCCCTTACACTGCACTTACACTTAAAGTGGGCGACACAACATTATTATATTTATTTATTTACATATTTACTAACTCAGCACGGGGATTGAGTGGTTAGGAAGTCCGTTTTACAATTCTGAGATGGAGGGTTCAATCCTCGGTGTGTTTCCAACCTTCCTGGGTGGAGTTTGCATGTTCCCCACGTGGCTAAATGGGTTTTCTGCGGGTGTTGAAATTGTTCGCTTATGTACGCTTGCTAACCACTTTTTGTTCAGTAAGAGAGCCACTGATTACCGTAGGTACCTTTGTTAGTAAATTCAGAGATCATTAACATCTGTCTGCCTCAAGGACTTTGATTACTGAATAAAGCATACAAGGTTGTTTTTTCAGGCTTAAAGTTCAACAACAGTGTCAGATGGAATTAACCAGCAGAAGCACGCAATAGCTTCAGCATATCTCTTCTCTGTGGTCCATTTTTAGATATTATAAGCAGATGATGACGTGTGAGGACAATTTTATGTCTCTGTGGTCCTGTCTGATGACTCCCAAGCTTGCATGTCATGAGAGCCAATTTACTTGGAAGCGAACGCTCGCCTCATTTCTCACTTTGAGAGCTCATTTAGGTCAGTGTTTTTAAGATAAACAGGCCTAGATGGTCTTCCCGGCGGATACGATAAAACCATCTACGTAAGAGCTATTCATTCATTGATTAATTCATTTTCTGCAGCGCTTATCCTTAAAAGAGTTGTGGGAAATGCTGCAGCCTATCCCAGCCAACCATGGGGACCAGGTGGGCGATACCCTCAATTGGTGGCCAACCAATTGCAGTAATAGCTATTAGTACAAAAATAACCTAGAATTAAAAAAAACTTAATTTATGGATATTTGTCGTTTAAGCATCCAATGAGGTGTAGAGAGCATTTTGTCAAATATGTTTTGACAAAGATTATGTTCTTTAGTTTTGAATGATGTTATTAAATGGATATTTGTATTAGAATTCAGTATAATTTGTATTTCATTTGTATTTTGGAGTTATGTAAAACTACTGCATCATATTGGGAAGTTTTTTTTGTTGGGATACTTTGCTGTTTCAAAAAGTTTATTTTTGTTACATAGAGTTCCACAGGACAAAACAGTTTTTGTATTTGCCCTACAGCTGTGTCTAATGTTGTGGGTAGGAAGCCAAATCATGCAAAACACTTTTAGGGTATTATCAAGAAGACAGAATTTACTTGTACTTGGGTAAAACGGTAACGATATGAAGATGTCTTCACTACAAAGGATACATTTATGCTTTTTTAAAATGATTTTGCTATTGACGTCCTCTTGTCAAAAAGACACTGACATTAGTTTCACAAATACAGTGTTGATATAGTCTGAATGCTTTTTCCCCTTAAGTGCTACATTCAAACAGGCCAACAATAGTTGCATAACGTAACAACCAACTTCAGGTTTAACAAAAAGGGGGGGGGGGTCTTTTAATTGCTGCAGTCAGCATGGGTAAGTATAGTCTTTAGCTTTGAGGGCTTTAAATTTCTCTAAAAAGAGCACACACAGACAATACGTATATGTTATCTCTACAGAGATGCCCTCTTGTGGTTAAAATCCCATATCAAAAGCAGTATTAATCAACAACTTGAGCATGTAATCCAGTAATAAAACGTCATTATTTAAAGTATACAATCCTCTAATAACCAGATTAAAAATTTAAATCACTGTATGCATGTCCATTCCTCACACCAGCTTCAGTAGGAAGCCCAGATTTCCCTCGAGATCTCCCGCTACATTCCGATCTCACTTATAAACAGGACCCCAAGAGACCTAAACTTCTCCACTTGGGAAAGAATCTCATCCCTGACCTTGTATACTATGTGGTGTGTGATGATTCTCATTCGACTGCTTAACACTTTGCAGAATGCTCTAACAAGGGCCGAAGGTTAAGGCTGGAAGAACCACATTATCTTTAAAAACGGGAGATGCAATAGTGAGGTCAACAAACTAGACCCCCTCAAGGCCTTAGCTAGACACTCAGCCCATAAAAAATATAAGCACACCCATGTTTTGAAACAATTTACTCACCATATCCTCAAAACATGTGATATTTGTAATTAGGGTTTTGGGTGAGAATTTTTGAGTAGATTTTATTTTATTTTTAATAAATTTGTAAAATGTGTTTCTAATTGTAGGTCAAGGTTATCCGAGCAAAATAATATACACTACTGAATGTGTATATACATGCATTTCAAGTCTTGTAAAGTCTATTTCTAATTGGATGTCTAGTGGTCTCACTGTACTTTACGTAATTAAATTCAATTTTATATCTGAAGTCAGATTTTTTTGTTTGTTTTTTAAAGGATTAAATGCTGTCTTTTTTATCAAGTGAAATAGTTTAAGGTATCGTGTGCATGAAATGCCCTTCATAAATAAAGCTACTTTTTCTTTCAATGGTAAAATATGTTTCAGTCAAGTGATTCATGTCTTTATACATGTGTAATTATTTTAATAAGGACTTAGAGTAAACATGAATCAACCGCAAAAATACTCTAGGCAATGTTATAGTGTTCATAATTCAGTAATGACCAGTCCATGTTTATGTAGATTATACAGTACATTACATTAACAATATCAATGCTTGATTAACTATTTAATTTGGTAGTTACTGGGCAGTCTTTGCAGTTTCAGATAAAATACCTTACCAAAATGACATTGTTTTTACTGGTCTGCTTTGTTAAAGGATCAGATGGTGCCACTGTCTTTTATTTCACTTCCATGCTGTTTTACTGTCATGGCAACCATCTGTGTAGCAACTTTGCCTTCTCCATAAGACAGCTGTCAGGAGTCAGTCCACTGTCTAAAGATGATGTTATTGGATACAACACAGTCACCATGTGGGCCTGTTTAAGGACCAATGAACTTTAGTTTGAAAAAGCTCAACCAGGATGGACAATGCATCCATGTACAAGAACAACTTCTATTCCATTGGAACTTGAAGGTTGCATTTCGGGAGAGCAAATCAGGCTTGGAAGAAGGTAAGGAAGACTATCACACATCTAGACCTAATTTGAGAAGGTATTGTATGCCCTTCAAAATAATAATGACTTCATACTGGTTTTTAATACATCGTAACACATACAGTAGTGACTGAAAATTCAATGAAAAGCTTCTATGATTAATATGCAGATAAACAAGAATTAAGAATGAATTAAAATGCTTCAATAATCCTCTGAATGTGGAATCTCCTGGGAAATATGAACAGCATTATTTGAAAATAAGTCAATCACATTTTAATAATGACTGAATGACAGCGGATGGAGGAACGGTGGGGACTCACTGGGACGGCTCTACTGTCTGAGGACTGCTATTGTCGGCGATTCCAGCCCAACACCTTTGACCCGTCTCGTTGCAGCGCCTGCCTACGGCCAGATCATATGCATCTTGACACTCCACTCATAGAGGCTTCACAAGAGTGGGTGTGTACATGAAAATCTCTGTGGCTGACTGACAAACATCATTTTGCCCTGTTAATGCTCACTTTTGGGAAGAACCCATTTTTAACGAGAATTGGTTAAGTCCATACCCAACGAAAGGGTAACTGGACTTCCTTGATATGTGGTAGAGTAATTGCATAGAAAGCACAAAGTAGTGAGGTGTCCTAATGGCCAAAGTCTTCTGCAAAATAAATTGGATGATTATGAAAACAGTTGAAAAAAGAACTAAGCTTTTATAATCTGATGTGCTATTAATCCTTGGTGGTCACAACAGTAAAGATCTATTCAAAAAGAATCATTAGTTTAACTCATTCGCTGCCAGCACAGGAGTAGTTGCTGTCAAATGGGGGGCACAAAATATATGCCATATCAATGTCCTATATAAATGTAATAAAAACATATATATTTACTGCATAGCATGCGTATACTGAGACTATTACTGTATAGTGTCAAAGACACATGCTATATTGTTCAAGTAATCAAAAAAATGTGGATGTAGTTATTTTAAACATGTCAAGTTGTAATAATGTCCTTCTTTTAAGTTATACTTAAAGTTAATCAAAAAGTCTGAGTAATAGTGACTCAAAAGGTAAGAACTAGTTACATCAACTCAATCTATTTTAGAACTAGTTACATCAACTCAATCTATTTTAGAACTCGTTACATCAACTCAATCTATTTTAGAACTAGTTACATCAACTCAATCTATTTTAGAACTAGTTACATCAACTCAATCTATTTTAGAACTAGTTACATCAACTCAATCTATTTTAGAACTAGTTACATCAACTCAATCTATTTTAGAACTAGTTATATCAACTCAATCTATTTTAGAACTAGTTATATCAACTCAATCTATTTTAGAACTAGTTATATCCACTCAATCTATTTTAGAACTAGTTATATCAACTCAATCTATTTTAGAACTAGTTACATCAACTCAATCTATTTTTGTTAGGAGAACATTTAGTTAAAATCTGAATTTACACAATGCAATCTATTTAGTAATTATTTTGAGCATTGGGGTACATCCTGTTTGCTTTTTAGTTTCATTCAGAATATTACTGAGTTGTGATTAAGAAGTATAATTTAAGGTAAAAAATTGAACAATGGTAGGTTTACCTTCAAATTGAATTTAAGTTCAATTTTGAGGTCAGCTAATGAGTATTGAAGTACAAAAATGGATCAAGGAGTCATGTGGGCGGCTCTTCCAACGCAAAGAAGAAATTAAATAATGATGAGAGTGAGAAGGCACTGGCTTGTGTTACCTCCAGTACGCAGTCGACATGTGTTAGCTTTGCAAGACGAATGAAGAGGGTAATAGTTGACGGAAGCTGATGTGAATGAGTTATTGTGGTGACAGTAAGTGCAATTTGTCATTAGATACTATGTTTAATAAGGTTTCTATTCATGCGTTTCAAGATTAATTCACATTTTTTTGCGTCATAGTTCATGTCGTTATTGGTGGAAATGGACTTAGTGTCATTTAGAAAAAAATGAGTGATTGCAAATGTGCTGTTTGAAATCAATGGGGGTATTTAGTATGTAATCTGCCATCTTTTTTTCTGCATCCGGACATTTTAAAAGTTGAAAGGTTTTATATATTAATGATTGAGTTGCCTGGTTGTATCCTTTTTTTTATTTTTCAGGAGTTGGGTGATGATGAGCAAGTTTTGTCTGAGGTGAACTCAAGTACCAGTACTGATGACATCAATGATGCTTGGACCTACAAGTGGCGTCTTGGCCGCAGTTTGAGCCCCGAGTGGGAACTCGATATCCCTGACACTGACACACAATCTAGGTGACACACACTGTATTCCTTAGCCTGTTTTCTTAACTTCCGCAGCTGCATACTTAGTGGACTTAGTCTTGATGTGGCCTCAAAACATGATCGCAACTTATTTATTTTTCAAATATAGGCTATAACATGTTCTTTCTCATTTCCTAGCGCTACAAATATTTCAGTCAGTCCACAGAGGAGCAGTTCTCCAACTTCAGAGAGGAATTCTGTGGTCCTTGAAGATATGACCCGGATGGATCCTTCTCCCCTTCACAGTGCTGGGAGTCCGTGGATGGACGAAAGGAGAAGCAGGGACCGATCCCGAAGAACTTCAGGTCACTTCAACAAAAAAAAAAAACCTTTACTGCAATAAATATTCCACATTTCTCCTCATATGGTTTAATCATCTATATTTTATTTGAATTTCAGAGTCCAGGGGTGTCAGGGAACAAGAAAGTGGCTACTTCTCGCCAGACCAACGAGCCAATGGCGAACAAGATGATGCAAACAAACGATCATATCGTTACTATGAAAGGGGTCACCCGCTACCTAACAACTATATTGCTGAGCCAAAAGCCACTGTCCCATACAGGAATGTCAATCTAGGGGTTCCTTCCCAGAGGAGGAACCCTGTAACCTACATGCAGGACGCTTGGAGAAGTGAATCCCCCCAGAGATACACCTACCACTCCAATTTTAGAAGAGGAACCGAGTCATTGACAAACTCTCCGACACGCCACAACTCTGTAAGCCCAGACAGACACAAGATGTCAGACCTCCGAATGCGCTCTCTCTCCAGAAGTGAGACCAAATCTCACTTCTCTTCTCAAATTCCCTCACATGCACCCTCTCAGCAAACCTCGAGCAGGTCCAGTTCATCACGTATACAGGGCTCCATTGCCTCTCGAACGGTGTCACCATCCAGACCGACACCTTCGCACAAGCGCACAGACTCCTTTTCACAAGATGTTGGTTATGGAGCACATGAAGCATGCAACCAAGAACTTAGAAGCCCATCACAGGCTTCTAACCAGCATAGTTTAGATTCTGAGAGACTCTACCGGAATTTAGAGTCAATCTCCCGCCGGGCCTCCTCCTCAACATATCAACAAAACATGAACGAGGGTTCCCAAAGACCTCCTCGGACCAGAGAAGTGTCTTCACCAAGCCACGCTACACAGAGACAGCCATCTTCGAGAGACAGCAGACTGAGTGCCTCCCCGGGTTCCTGGCAAGGATCCATGCAGTCTGTACTGAGCGTCCCCGTCTCGTGCGGTTCCTCAGCTTCAAAACGTGGTGCGGCTCACCGGGGGTCAGTTACATCACCATCACAAGTTGCTATCACGGAAACAGACAACAAGTTCAGTGAGGGGAATATTAATATCGGTGACAGAAGCAGGAGTTGCGTGAGGAGAGGCATGGATGCCTTGTTTCTATCTGAACCCAATAAGACCTCACAAGAGCCAGATGAGGTAAAATCTGGTAAAATACACTCTCCACAAAAGTTACTCATGTTTTCCTTTTCAATTTCAGGTGGCAATGACAATGGAAGACTACATTGTACTGGCTGACATTCCAACAATCCAAGTGGAATCAGAGGAAGACTTTCCAGGTCTGAGGCGAAGAAATCAGAGTCCCAGTCCTTGTAGAGACCGAAAGTTCCGGACTCAAAGGTTTGTGCTACACTCTAATTTAAAAAAAAAAAATCTAGATGCTGTGGTTGCCAGAATTGTACATTTAAAAAAACTGGGAAAACTGTCAAAATGCTTCCTGCTAAATTAAAAATAAAATACCGTAACAAGAACTATGTTTTACCTGTTACTTTACAGCAAACGACTGTAAATAGAATGCATCTGTATCTGATCTTAGGGTTGTGGTGATCCCCTCAACAATTAGCATTTCAACTTGTGCTGCCACTATTGCAGTCAAGGGTGCTGAAAATAACAATGCACTTAACAGTTTTATATATTTTAGATCCCCTTGTAACGTTAAAATTGAGGCAAACACAACTGCCAACATAGTACAGTGAAATTCATGTTTTTTTTATTGCCATGCACCGTATTTTCGGACTACAAGTCGCAACAGCCAAATAATACACAATGAAGAGGAAAATGTATGTATATATATATATATATATATATATATATATATATATATATATATATATATATATATATATATATATATATAAATATATATATATATATATAGTAAGTCACATTTTGCGGAAGGCAATTTATTTTATTTCATCAGAAACCACAAACAAACATGTTAAAGTAACGATAGTAAAATGGAGAACAGGCTAAATAGGAATACTATGTGTTGTGGTGGTGAGTTGGAAAATGAAGTATATATTAAAAACAACTGCAAGAGGCCCAATACATTTTGACTGTGAGGGTTGACTTTGAATGATCACTTTAGTTAATATGCGATTGTTTTGAAGCCATCAGCCTCTGACCGACTATGACAGTTGGAAGTTTGAGTCGGATGAGAGAGGCAGAGGGAGAGAGCGAGGGAGGGACCGACGAGAGAAGAAGGACTCGGAGAATGGCCGAGTTTCACTCGGACCGTCAACATCATTTCTCCATGTTCAGGTGCCTTTCACTTATTTAATTCCAATGAATATAATTCTTCAACAATTTCACACTGTTCGTTATTATCGCAGAGTTTAGACAAGCAAAGTGGAGAATATAAATATGCAAAGGTGAAGGAGCCGCAGACACAGGTGAAACACTTGAATGTGTGTGTGTGTGTGTGTGTGTGTGTGTGTGTGTGTGTGTGTGTGTGTGTGTGTGTGTGTGTGTTCATTATCTCATTCCAAAATACCTGGGGCATATTTGTGCAGTAAAAAAAGACATTAGTTAGCTTAATGCCATTCAACTTAATTTAGTGTTTTTATTAATAGATTGGGAGATGCTCCAGGCTGACGGCAGAAATAGTATCTGAGGCAACAAACAGCATGATGGATAATTGCCTAGAGAGATGAAAATGTTGCCATCTAAAAATATTTTGTTGCCTGATTGAACTTTGAAGTACATGTTAATGCCCTTAATTAAACAAAATGAATTAAGTATTGAAAAACAAGTCCTAATTTCACCCATTTCATTTATTCCCACTCTTGCATTGGATACCATCAACCTTGTGAGTATCGCTTTTCTCATTCTCTTGTTCAAGTTTCATGGGATAAGATTGCATTCCTTTAAAAAATCCCTTTTTTGTCAAACTGATCCCACTCGGAGCATTGGATTTTGCATGTTTTAATAAAGTCCTTACCCCCATGTTGACATTTGGTATTCGATGCAAATGAGAAAGCAAATGCTCTTGACCACCATATGAAGAAATTCTCAAATTCTTGTAAACTCTGTTTTTCTTACTCTAACAGTAATGTAAATGTAGTGTTAATTTAGTTTCTTTTTCCATCTTTCCTTGTTTTAAACTTCCGTTTCATTTTTTTTATTGGTTTTGTCTGACGGAAACCTCAACAAAATGCTTATTCATGCTTCCTTTTACAACTTCCACTTAAAGATGCTGCCATTTTGGAGGGGTGGATGTCTCGACTGGATGAAAACGACAAGGTAAACATACACTTTAAAGGCAATTCCTATGCATGTTTTCCTCAAAGCTTCTATCCAATTTGTTGTTTTTTGACAGTGGAAGAAACACTGGTTTGTTCTGCGTGATGTGTCACTGAAGTATTATAGAGACCCAAAAGCTGAGGAGGTACATCTCAAGCTAAAATATGATGCTTATATTGCTGATTTTGGGAGGAATCTTCAACAAATATATATAGTTTTTCAGAATAAAAACCTAACAAAGGGTTTGTTGGTCGCTTAATGTTTCCTTTTCCAAAAAAAAAAGTTTAACACTTACAAGAGGACAACAATTGAAATTAGGAAATAATTATTGAAATTCTCCATATTTGGATTAATGAGGTTTCCGCCCGACATTGGCAATTTCCCTTCTCATGTTTATATTACTCTAGTGAACATATGTAACATTTTTTAAGGATTTTATGGTATTCTTCTCGTCCAATAGTCTGATAATGTGGACGGGGAGATTGACCTGTCCACTTGTTTCGGTGTGTCTGACTGGGAGGTGGAAAACAACTGTGGCCTACAGATTCATGTACAGTATTGTGCTTTTTGTTTTCTTGACTAATTGGGTTTAATGGCAATATGCAAGGCTATCGGCATTGTTTATTACTATTCAGTTTCACATGTATTATATTTCTGTGTGCTTCCTGTTTAACGATGTGTGTGCTTGTGTGTGTGTGTGTGTGTATGTGTGTATGTGTGTGTGTTTGCTGGGTCTTTTGATCACCCCCCAGACAAAGAGGACAGTGTTCACTCTCTCTGCAGTGACCTCTAGATTGCGGCGGAACTGGGTGACATTACTGAAGCAGGCCATCCAGAACAACACACAGTGAGTGTGACTCCGAATTGGGCACTGGCTGTGAAGAGAAAAAAAAATCATGCCTGTGGGAAAAGCCTCTTAGGTCTATAAATGCCTTTTCTGACATGGCTTAGATCACATTCCAACCTCAAAATATATTATCCTCCCCCAGGGGGTAATTGGGAAGACAGTTAGCTGTTTACTGAAAACCATAAATCAAACAAACAAGAAATGAAATTACAATAAATTAAAAGACCTCATGCAAAACTAGAATACATGCTTGCAAGAAAAAATACATATTAACGGTAACAGTAGTAACAATTCTGTAAAATTAAGTTTGGTAAGTTTCATCACTATTACGGTTCACTTTTCACCCTCCTGACTTGTTTTTAAGTGTTATTTTTACTCTGTTTTTTTATTATATCTTTACAATATTATTGTGTTATATACTGCCCTTACTCAGTGTTCAGTCAAATACAAAGACCAATAATGGTGTGTCAGCAGGATCCCAGGGGTCTGTACACATTTTATTTTCACTGTAATTTCTATTCACATCCTTACTAATTTGGTTATTGATTTGTTAAGGAACATTAATCCGTAAGTCAATTAGATCGTTTTCTAGAATCCTGTTTACACTTGAGTGGGGTTTACAGTATTAGTTGTGTAACTAATCTTCATCCTTATCCAACCATCTGAAGATAGCAAGTAAAGAAAATCGAATGCTCTGCTTTGAATAATTAATCAAGATACTGTCACATTAATCACAATCTGACTCTTCTATTTGCTATTTTATATTGCTCCTCATTATAATCACTGTAGCTTTTGTCTAGCTCTCATGGTAGTAGCTAAATTTCACATTGGCAGTTCATGAGATGATTTCCGAAATATTCTCATCTCGTCCAAGAAAAATGAATGTCACAATGAGTTGGAAATTCCTCAGTTCATCAAAGAGATGCAGGCCATGTGTTTGGGTGGTCTGTCTTCCGCAAAGCCTTCTATCTTTCGTCTGATGTGTAACATTAGCCCCTTAACTTTGCCTCGTTCTGTCCTCAGCCAATCAGAATGCGGTAGCGAGAAAGAGAACCCCCTCTCCCACGGCCCGTTGCCAGGTCAACCTGCTCCGCGCTTCACCTGCTTTGAGCCTGCAGTTTCCGGCAGCGCAGCTGCCTGCTCCCCTCGAGCTGAAGGCCCACGTACCCCAACAGACGTGGACGTTCGTGCGGAGGTGAGCTCAGACCCTCAGAGAAACGAAGAACAGGAGGAGGGTTGGGACGGCGATTGGGCCAAGAGGCTGGAGGAGAGGAACAGGTGGTTTGAGGACGGTATCCCCTTCAGCGAGATGGGCAGCCGCTGGGACTGCATGCAGCTGAAGAGGGGGAGTGTACCTGTCCCTGTTATTGACACCATGGACTCAGAGGTCAGCAGGAAGTGGATGGAATTTGAGAGGCTGTCATTTAGGGACATGAGCGCGCAATCACTCATCGGCACGCAGGCGTATCAAACGATCGCACAGCAGTCCCCTGATTCCCGTGTCGACCCCCAAACCCTTCAGTCAAGCACTGATGAGGATGAAGCGTTTGGCACCAGTCAACCAATTGACTGCTCAAAGGAGGTTCACGCCACTGTAAATGGGTCGCATATTGTTCGAACTAACACAGCCCTTCAAAAGGAGGTGAGAAAAGATAAGTGTGTATAGACACTTTTACTTTAATGGGGAAAACCGTTCAACTCAATGCACTTTATATCAGCGGCGGTCCGTGAATTTCCTAGCGACGCCTTCAGCGAATCAATCCAACCCTCAAAAACTATTTTATGACCATAAAACCTCTATTGCAGGTACAGCTTGCGACACATAAAATAATCATCAATAATAACCTCATACAATTGAAATATTATTTAGGAATATAGCCATATTTTACTCACCAAAAATCATTTTTACCTGTACACAATATCATCCTCCTATCTTTCCGCCTTCTTTTCTAGTCTGTGATTCAGATATTTCTTAGGCCAGCAGAGAAGGCCTTGAAGGCCCTGACGGCACACAACTGCTTTATATAATATTGATCCAATCACAACAAAATCCAGCTGATACAAGGTAGGGAGCTTATTTTGGATCACACTTATCGTATGATAAAACAGGCCGAACAGAAAGTCCTTGATGACCGTGGTGAGAAAAACCTACCTTCTAATTGGACAAAAGAGCAGAGCAATTATGTACTGCAGGTAGAGGGGGAAGGATAAAGAACACAACAATGCATTCATCCATCCAAGTTTCATACTACTTTTTACACATTGGGTTTTTAAAATTAAAATAAAAACTAAAATTAGTAATTGCTATTGGCTGAATATCAGGGAATGGAATTTGCCCCAGAATTTGAAGGAAGAATTATAGGAGAAACATTTAGAGACCTAAGGAAATTGAGCCATGGCCAAGTCAAAATGGTTCACCATCAACTTACCAAAGGGGGCCAGATCTATTTTATAGTTTTTTTCATGTTTCTATTTCAAACATAGCAGCTACTATTTGCATCATTTAATTTCCTGAAATCTGTCAACTTTTTTTGAGAAAGTTTGATATTTGAAATATAGAAGCTAAAGGATAAAATGTCTCAATACTGAAGGTAAAAAAAGCAAAGGGGCAAATTGATTTCTTGCTTATTGAAGATGTTTTGTCCTTAAAACAAAAGCTTTTGCAGGTACCTTCTAATTTGCAGGAATAAAAAGAAACTTCTTCAATGACCAAGAAAAAAAATCAAGTTTCCTAATGTCTAACATTTGTGCAAAACATGAACTGAATGACAGCGAATCTACAAAGTCTCCAAGAACAGCCTTTGTCTAACACAACCACAAGATAACAATGAAAAATGTACTGCATTTGCACTGCCATTTCTTTCCACACTCTGCACTTTCATCTCCCAGGTCCTGTCCCTTAGAAAGCAAATGGAAAGCATTAAGAGAGAGTGCGTGGCCATGGTGATAAAAGTGGAAAGCCCATGTGGACCCGGAGCCCCTTGTGAGGCCCAGCTTGAAGCCATGGAAGCTGCCCATCAGAAAGAAGTGCAAGAACTAAAGGAGAAACACGAGAGGGAGATCAGCGAGTTGGAAGAACATAGAAGCAGGATGCTCGAAGAACAGCGCCAAGCTTCTGCTAAAGGTTGAGTACATCATCTATGTATTTTCTATTATCTACAACAGTTCCAGTTTCCATAATGAGAGCTGTGGGAGTTTGAGATTGTCCCAAGCCAATGGCAAAATATTTTGGGATTATTTTGTTTCTGAAAAACAAAACAAACTATGTTTGAGAAATGTCAACCTTAAAAACAAAAGTATTGATGCTTTACATCGAATAACCATCATTTAAACTACATTTATGTCACATGCTGCAACAGCTGTTGGAGGTGAAGTGGAATGATAAGGAGAGATAATTTACCTTTCCCTATTTTGTATATTTAAAAATAAGTTATAACAATTAAATGATCATCATGATTATGTTCAGTAAGTATAATATGGCATATTTTGGTGCTGTTTTAAAAACAATGTGGGATTCTCTTTGCTTCCCGCTAAGTTTGACAGTAAATTCCAACCAGGACTGACATAAAACCACTTACAGTATTTTCACGACTATAAGGCGCACATAAAAGTCTTAAATTCTCTCCAAAATAGACAGGCCGCCTTATAATCCAGTGCGCTTTATATATGGACCTATACTAAAATTGTTATCACCATAAAATAAAATAAATCAGTCGATAGGGTACACCATCCTCTACAGGTCTCGCAACTACGGTAAGCAGCCTGCGACTTCATTTTCCCCCGTGCGCGGTTCATGCTGGGATATGTAGTTCTTTTGTTAATACACCCAGTATGACGGCGAGCACACTAATTTGGTGCTCGCCGTCATTCCGGGTGGATTGACAAAAGAACTCCTGCCGCTAAATGTTGGCGTCAACAGAGCATTCAGAGCTAGACTGCGAACTATATTAAAATAATATAAAAATTAAAATGTATCATTCTTTGAGGGTGCGCCTTATAATGCGGTGCGCCTTATAGTCGTGAAAATACGGTAACCTTCATTTTAGAAGATTTTTTTTCTGTCAAACAACCAAATGATGGGACATATCTCAGATAACTTATATTTAGGTCACGCGTGTTTCAAGAGACCATTGTGCATTGTAAAATACACTCTTATTTGATCATTCTAAAATGTGGATAGGAAATTGGTGATGAAAAAAAGACCGGCATCCACTGGAACAGACATCTTGTGGTAGTGAGTTGTGTATTGCCTTGTCTTGTGATGTTTTACCCTGATGCAGGAATAATTTTTTGACAAGCAAACATCATTACAGCCATGGAAATTCTAAGAGCAGGCCACAGAGAAGAGCTAGAAAATGCCGGAATACTTCCTGGGGGTGATGCACACATGGTGGAATCTCATAGCGATTACGTGTAAGCAATCACATGTTTAACCATTACACAGCAACCATGACCTTACGTGTAACAACTCATGTTCATGAAGAACTATATTATTGGCATTTCAGGCCGCCTGGGGGGATGTGGCAGCGTGAATTGGATGTGTTGTCTGAGCGTTTCTCCGAGAAATGCCAGCGGAAAAGCCTCACAGATCAGTGTGGCCAAAGAAGAGAAATTGATCTTGAATGCAAAGGGAGAGAATTCCAACAACTTCAGAAAGAGAACCAGGTCAAAAACTGAATATTGGGCAAAATAACAACCAAATTTAAAAATATATACTATACTATTGGTTGTGTACGACTGCAGGAGTTCATCAATCAAAGCATACAATTTACTTTATTTCAGGAGCTTAAAGCCAAGCTGGCAGAAGAGATTCGCCGCATGCGTTATTTCATCACAGGGCAGCGGCCGGATGTGCTTTCCCTCGGCAATGTGGCATCAGAAGTTGAGGTAGTGACGGCAGTACTCACGTCATATGTCACATTCCAGCTGTTACATAAGTACTACTGTGGAGTTTGTTAACCTCGCAGTATTCAGTCCCCATTTTTTTAAAATCTTAAATTGGATTTGGCAAATGTGTGTGCTGAGGGATTTAGGACCCTATTTAGAAAGAAAAATGGTTAGACAACGTTTGCGGAATGTGTTGTCTTACATCAAAGTAATGAGTCCCTGGTGCATCATTACTTTGGTCCTCCTTTATCCATCATGGCCTTGTTAGTCTCCCAAGTTTGATTCCATTGACCACTACACACTGCTCTCTACTGGTTGACCAGTAAAGCTTCCTTTCTTCAAGAATAAATTCAATGTAGTTTCTATGGCAGACAAAACGATTAAGTGATAGCTTGGGGAATGGCAGTTTTTTTAAGTGTACTATAAAGGTTATGTTTTAATAACATTACTTTTCTTGCAAATAAGATTGAAAAAATTATATTGATATTGTAAAATTGACTGCCAGAAATAATGCTCTTGGAAAGACAAAAACAATTACTAATACAATTTGTAGCAACTAGAATTGTGTGGATGTCGCAGTCAAAGAGCACAAATTTGGTCGTGATCTGGGGATGTTTAGTTATTTGTTATTCATTTCCCTATTAGTGCGACACACATTGAATCTCTTTGAACATTTTTACCCCTCAGATGGTGCTTAGAGCCAAAGAAAATGAGGTGGAGTCTCTTAAGATGGAGGTCAACTGCCTACAGAATGAAGTACAGTCTCTCACTAAGGTATGACTATAAACAAAGTGCCGGAAACTGACATTAGCATTTGAAACTGTCACAAGCAAATAAGATACAGTAAAAAAGCTTCAATACAAATTATGTCTTTAAAATATTATAACTGGGAAAAAGTCCAGCTGTGTTGGCTATGTCCTAATACGTATATTTTTGTTTTCGTATTGTATTGCTAGATATTGAATCGATTTGAATTGACTTTAATAATTGATCATTATTGGCTTCAAGTCTAATTTTGCTAAGAATTGCATATAACAGACATTTTAATCAGTGGATGCAAATGTGTACCACACATTGCATCCACTTAAACAAATTTCCTTTTTTTTAGGAGAAAGAGGCTGCCTATGAACGCTATAAGGAGGCTTATGTCGAGTTAAGTGATATGAAGGACCGAAGCAGGTTAGAGATGGATTCTCTGACTGACCACTAGACTGGTCAATACTGCACGACAGGAGAGAGACCAAGGGGAGATTCTGAACAATGAAGTTAACTAGAAATTGCATTAAAAAGGAGAAATAAAGAAAATTATTCTCACAAAAAATGATCTCATGCACAAGTCGGAACACTGCCATGCAAAGACAACAATGCTCTCATAAGTTATTGAGTCACTTTATTGACATCAAAATTTGCATACATGCAAACAAGAGTGAATGCTTTTAATAATGAAAGCCTCATATGATATGATATTTGAAATAATTGGTTGATGTACATAAATAGAAGATAGAAGGGCAAGATGGGCAGAGGTAGGTGGAAGGACGAGTGCCTCATCTTCCCCTGGCTGCAAGATATTTGATTTACCAACCCCTCCTGTAGGAAATAAAAAAAAACAAGGCAAGTTTTTACACACAACACAATGGATTAAATGATTATGAACCTAATATGTCTTACATAAGGTCGCATATGATGTGACAAAAGTCAGTTCAGTCATCGTCGTCATCATCCTCAGGGACAAAGATATCATGCTCCTCCAAAAGAGCGGCAAAGTTCTTGCTTATCAGAGTTCCCACATAGAGAAATGGCACCACCACTGCAGTCATGCGGATGAGACCGAAGGGGGTCTAAAAAGTTTTTTTAAAGAAACATGAACCTTAGAACTTTAAACTGAAGCATACATTGAGAACATAAAATTAAATTGGTCATCTAATGTTATAAATTACGACATCCTGGTTTGGATTGTCCAGATTTTTATTTTTATTTTTTCGCTGTTGCTTTACATTTACTCTTGTTTCTGCAGTCTATTTCAGTGTGAATGTAAATACATACATACATAATATAGAACATACTGGATGTATTCTTTTTTTTGCCCTATCCTTCCTTATACATCTGGATTGTTTAGTTGCTTGTAACATTTAACTCATTCACTGCAACTGACATTTATACACATCAAATCCATTTCAACTAAGGAGGCTGGATTAATAATAAATACATTTAATGGCTTGATTTTTTGCTCCTATTCCGATTCCTTTTATTGATTATTTATTTGTCTGTCTGTTCTTACTTGTGCACTATGTGGTGAAAGCTTTAAATCTCATTATACTTGTATAATGACAATAAAAGCATTCCATTCAATTCAATTCAATCCTCTGAAAATAACGTGATCGCATTCTGGGCGTGGCTAAATCATTGTTTGTTTTAGGATTATTAATTTAGGGTGTGCCCTGCCTGGTGCCTGTAGTTAGCTGGGATAGGCTCCAGCACCTCCGCTACCTTATGAGGATAAGCGATTTAGAAAAGGAATGAATTAATATTTCTTAATGCGTATTCACTCGTATTTGATTTGAAATCGGATTACTCACAGCACAAGGGCGTAATGATTTAATCAAAGTCTAACAGAGAAAAATTATCCGGCATCAAACTGTCGTGCCGGTGATTTGCATATGATTGTAGTAACCTGAAAAAAACACGGAGAAAAATACTATTTGAATAAAACATTGCGATATTCACTATATGATTTAATGATGATGTGCCATAAATCTATAAATCGCATGCTGGATGAACGTTTTAAATACTAGTTACAATAATACGAGCCTTTTCCTTTACCAGCACGCGAATAAATTACAAATGTAGCCATTTCCCCAGGCTATTCATCTCAAATACTAATAATAATCGTACGTAGAAAAACTTCCTGATATTTTCTCATTAGTGTAAATACGTGTCCATTGGTTTATTTGAGTAGCGCAAACGAAAATGACCAAAGGTGATTGGCCAAAGCAAATGTCGCACAAAACTACGTCCCGCCCCTAGGCATCTGGATCTTTGCCTTGACAAGACTACCAACAACACTTACTTTATCCGGTTTTGGGAGGATTGCTCCTGTAGACGAAGAAACCACATTTCGACTTTGCATTGTCCTGTTTAGATATGATATCTTTGAGGGGTTGTTACGGCCCAGTAAGGCATAATTCCTGGTGTTGGCCCGTAGAAACACCCGTAAAACGTTCATCGCCATTTTTTCAGTGACAAAACAGTGGGTGGCAAACGTCATAGAGAGAGAGAGAGAGAGCGAGACTAGGGCATACGACGCATTGTGAGTCAACTGGAAAGGCCGTCATGACTTGCCGGCCATTTTGTGTCAGTGCCATTCGATGAACGCAATTAAAAGAAATAGCGTTAAATTGCTCAATTTTCAACCAATGTTTAAAACGGCTTTGTTTTTCATAAACATCAGGCTTGAAATAACTGCACACTATATATATACTTAATAATATAGACACGGATTTTTACAAGCCAAACCTTTTAAAAATCCGTAAATATTTCACCAAGTGAATAGAGCATATCACCTTAGATTTTTCACTCAAGATTTCGCAAGAGATTTTCATTGTTTTAACATGGGCGACTGTTACTGATGCCGGGGAACCCGCCCTTTCGCATCTAGCTCATTTGATATGTGATATCTACGGACAAAACAGCGGGCGGCAAAAAATGACGTGTTGGGCGTGTATCTTTTTGATGACGTTGTGGTATTCAATGTTCACCCTTTTATTATAAACGAGGTCGAAGTTGAATGACTGTTTAAATGCTGTTACACTAAGATCTCTGGAATCAGTAATACAGTGTCGTCACCCAGCACTATTTAATTAATAACATATTTAAGAATCGTCTTGTGTAGTTTAAGAACGTTAGCTATCTGACAGATCTGTAAACTTAGTACTCTTTACTTTACCTTTAATTAACTATTGTGTGACTGCTAAAATTATATCTCATTTGTATAGGTTCAAATACAATAATCCTTAGTAACATGGCAACAGTTTCGGTTGCTAAACAAGCACTATCCAACCAACCAACCTTGAAGCGGAAACGTTAGTGCGCGCTCTGGCACCGCGAGAACGCGCGCGTACGGGAAGTGGAGAAACGGAAAAAACGACACCGAAGCTAAATTTGCCAACTTTTAGCCGACGGTTGATAGTATAATGTTAATAAGTCGAGATTTATTTTGACCAAAGATTTAATGCGCTCAACCAAAAAGCTCCCCCCGTCCCGCGTTGACGTGCAGTCATCGCTCTTATAATTTCTTTACACGAGCCGGTGACTCCGCCAGTTTTCAAACGGGCAATTCTCCTTCCTCCAGCCCGGCCTCAAAGTCACTTTTTTGTAGCACGGCATTTTAAACGACACCAAGTACACTGAAATATACCAGCACACGCTCAGCTTCGTGGCTTAAAGTTGTTCCGCTGTGGGGGAAAGTTAGCGACTGAGGCCTAAGCGACCGACAAGGGTTACATGTGTGAAGACCGCGGCCGAGAAGGCGCTGCTACCCTTAAAAACGCGCAAACATGTCGGCCCAGGCTCAAATGCGAGCAATGCTGGACCAGCTCATGGGAACGGGGAGAGACGGTAAGCACGGCTGCTATTTTTATGGTCCTCTAAAATGTCAGCTCATGTTGTGCGCTAATGTTAGCATGCATGCTATCGCGGATGTGTTGGTGCTAGCAATAGCTTCATTGCTAACCTCTCGCGTGTTTACTTTGCTTATCAACCTGTTGGTCACATGGCAATCGTTCAACTTCACTAGGTATAAAATATCAAAGCGTTACATGGATTATTTTGTTCACGGATGCGTTAGAAGAGTGAGTTTATTTTTACCTAGTGCGGCAATTACACCTGTGAGCCTCCCTCAGCTTCACCTAAATTATAGATAGAGATGTGCTGTCACCATCCTCGTGAAGAAAATCTTGAATTCACATGTGACCAGCCGAATTAAAACTTCAAACTAAATGCAAATAATCAGAGGATTCATTCATTTTCTGTACCGCTTGTCCTCACTAGGGTCACATGGGGTGCTGGAGCCTATCCAGCTGATTTCGGGCACCAGGTGGGGGACAGCCAATCGCAGGGCACAAGGAGACGGGGCAACCATTCATGATCACGCTCATACCTCGGGGCAATTTAGTGTCCAACTAGCCTAGCATTCATGTTTTTGAGATGTGGGAGGAAACCAGAGTACCCGGAGAAAACCAACGCAAGTCCGGGGAGAACATGCAAACTCCACACAGGCAGTACCGACCTAGGATCGAACCCACGGCCCCATAACTGTGAAGCCGACGTGCTAACCACTCGGGCTCTGGGCCGCCTATTCAGAGGATGATGTTGTAATTTATTGTCCACTCTGCTCTCCCTCCCATTTAAAATGCATTCAATATTTACTATTGACAAACTCACTTAAATCACCGCAGTGGAATGAAATATGCTACACGATTGGACATCTTTCATCGTCAATGGCAATGAAAAAAGCTAATTACACTACAGCAACTTTCATACAACTGGGCAAAGTTGAGTGTACTAAGATCAATGATGTATCATGACATGTACACTAAGTGCTGTTTTTATGTTTTTAAATAGGAGACTCCATGAGACAGAGAATCAAATTCTCGGATGACCGGGTGTGCAAAAGTCACCTTTTGGATTCCTGCCCCAATGACATTCTTTCTGGCACTGTAAGTAGCTCACACATGCATTAGTTGGAGTTGACACCGTTTCAAGACTATACTCTGATGGGTTTGATGTCTAATAAGCTTGTTTAACTTTTTTCTTTTTATGCATTCATGATTTATTTTGAAACTGTAGAGAATGGACCTGGGAGAGTGTGTAAAAGTCCACGATTTGGCCCTCAGGGCAGACTTCGAGATTGCCTCCAAGGAGCAGGAATACTTCTTTGAACTTGATGTGAGTCATTAACAATACACACACCCTGCAGGTCAATTCCTATGCCCTCAAAATGTGAGGTCTCTCTATTTTTCCCCCCTATTCCATTTAAACCATGAAATCAATTTCTTTCCCCATTAGATCTGGCCCAACCTAAGCCGCCCCCTGATTCACAATTTTCACCTCCATATTCATGGTTTTAATAGGGAAAACAAATGTGTTACTTTGAAGGGAAAATCTTAAGAAAAAACATTGCACGTGTTATTTCTGAGACACTGTATGAATCAAAACTACATTATTAGGTTCATTATTATAAGGAATTAATTCATCCAGTAATGGTTGTTTTCTTACTGCAAAACAGAAAAGAACCAACAAACAGTAAATGTTCCTTTGCCGACATCTACAGGTGAAAAATTATAGCAAGTCTTGTGTGCCATACCCTTGATTCAGTCATCATTTTTTTTAGTTATAAATACAGCTTATATGCGAGAAAAATGGTAAGTTGTTGCTTTCTAAACTTGCCCTTTACAAAAGGAGATTTTATAATGGCATCAATATCCCATCGTAAAAATGTTCTTGGAAGCCTTGAATCAAAGTTGCGTCAAAAGAAAAGACGCCAATATAGATTCATCTTTACCTATTTTGCATGTTGCTTTTCAGGCTGCCGAGCACCTTCAGTCTTTTATCGCTGACTGTGACCGCCGGACCGAGCTAGCAAAGAAGCGATTAGCAGAGACGCAAGAGGAGATCAGCGCCGAAGTCACAGCAAAGGTGACAACATCACGCCGCTCGAGTTAAAAAAACATCCAATTAGCTGCATTCGGTGAAACCTCAGGTGTCATCTGTGTTTTCATTAGGCTGAACGTGTACACGAGCTGAATGAGGAGATCGGGAAGCTGCTGGCAAGTGCGGAGCAGCTCGGAGTTGAGGGCAATGTAGATGAGGCTCAGCAGATGCTGGAAAAAGTGGAGAGGACCCGGACCATGAAGAAAGAAGCTGAGGTCAGAGGAAAGGATGGCTGAATGAAAAGTCATTTTTAATTGGTTACAATACAAGGTTGTTTTTGTCTGTTTGCTTTGTTAATAGGATGTTTACAGAAACTCGATGCCAGCCTCCAGTTTTCAGCAGCAAAAATTGCGTGTGTGCGAGGTTTGCTCTGCTTACTTGGGGCTCCATGACAACGATCGGCGGCTGGCCGACCACTTCGGAGGGAAACTTCACTTGGGATTTATTGAAATTCGTGAGAAGCTTGAAAAGCTCAGGGTAAGCAGCTACAACTTTGATAGGGTTTAAGTTTAAAAAAAAAAAAACCAGTTATGTTGGAAAAATTCCTGAAACACCAGAAGCTATTCCTGATTGGGACTGACATTACTAGTTTGTTTATTTACCAGCAAATCATAACAAAACGTTAACTACACTTATGTCTATTTAATACTTAAGGCTTCTGAAAAAGTATATGTTGTTCCCACTTTGATTGCAGAAAGCAGTTGTAGAGAAACAAGAAAAATTGCGAACAAAACGCAGAGAGGAACGTGAACGAGAGGACGAACGAGATAAGCAATGGGAATTGGAACGGGAAAGGGAACGAGAACGGGAACGAGAGCGGGAACGAGAACGGGAACGGGAGCGAGAACGGGATTGGGAGCGGGAACGCCGGAGGTAGGGTGTCACCCTTTGCCACAATCTTATCCTGCCATCAGATGTGGTGCAGTCGTATTTATACAGTGTGCTCATGCAGGTCGCGATCCAGAAGCGGAGAACGATACAGGTATAACTGCTATATTTGATCAGTTAGTCCAGCTCATAAATTAAGCCAACTTTTGAAATCTTCTGTTAAGTGTAAACATCACCTTGTGATGTTTGTTTTTCTCACGCTCAAACGTAGGGACGGAGGCAGTTCGTCTTCCCATCGGCCCAGACGCCACCGCTCTTCTCATTCTAGAGAGGAGGGCGGGGACCGGGATCGAGAACGAGAGAGGAGGCATCGACACAAGGAAAAACACCGCTCCCACTCGCACTCTCACAGGCACAAGAGAAAGAGGTAGGAGTCATTGTGAGCCGCCCATGATTGGCAGAATATATTTTCATTTAAAAATTAGATCTTGGAGCAAAAAACTGAGCATCACTTGCATCTATTTAAGTTTAAAATATGTATATATATAATATAATATATATAATCGGACATAGGCTTTGTCATCATCATTGACTCGACAAAATCCTAATTTTCATCATACCCAGCTGCGTACGACAAAATTGGTAATTTTTTTACATACAAAGAGTTGTGCTATTAAAATGACTAAGACTTTTTAGATTAATGATTTTACAAAGTTGCTAAATAGTGATATTCACCCCCCCCCCCTCTTTTTCACAATTGAGTCTTCATAGTTTCATGAGAATTAGTTCTGAATTATCAGAAGCTGATTTTTATGAGAATCTCATGCATTATTGTGAGGGGGTGCCAAAATCGCCAACAGAGGGCAGCAAATCGTTAGTTTCTGGCAACTCATTCCACCAGTAGCTGCGACCAGGAAGGAGCATATCACAGAGGATGACGTTTTAAACATTTATGTATGGCTTGGCAAAGTATGCGGTGTGGTAGAAATGTGTGTCATAAATCGAACAAGTACAACCAATGAAATCATGGGTATATCTGAATACTGTAAAATACAAATGGGGATTATCCATGATAATGTGGAGGTTTTCCCAGGGAAAGGCCAGATGACAAACATTCATACTGTCAATTTTTATCAGCTACAGAGGTCATGCCATCGGACTATAAAAATATGAGTGCCATTCATCTCAGATTCCTTTTTACCGTGGGGCAAAAAAATACTTAATAGCTGTCCAATACTGCAAATACTCCTACTAGCATTAAATAGTCACTAAAATACTGAATACTAGAATAGTCTTAATACTGGCGGTGGTGTGTAATTTTGAGAAAATTTACCCAATTGGTGCCCCATTGTTATTAACTAGATTTTTTTAATTATTATTTTTTTGCCATTTTGTCTTTTGTTGGCTGGTTTTCTGCTTTCTGCATATTATTTGAGATAAGCCAAGCAGCAGGAAACACAGTTCTACACTGTGATGAGACCTTATTGTTGTCGTTACAGGTCCTCCGGAGAAAGATCATCTCACACCCAAGACCTGGAGCTCTCGCTCCCCAAGGAAGAGAGTCAGGAGCAGGCTGCAGAGGAATGGGGCGACAGCAGGCCGGATTTCAGAGACTGGGAGGACAAAGAGAGGTCCACCTCTCCAGACATGGCGAGGGAGATGCAACGGGAGCGATCGCTGTCCTTAGAGCGGGACCAACATTCCAGCTCCGAGGAGCGAGAGTCGGGAGAGATTTGAAGGGGACAGAAAGAAGCTGGGCGGAACACGTCTCTTGATGTCAATCTATTGTTAATAGAGACATTGGCTCATATTCAAAGTGGCATGCCTACATTTAACTGGGTGGAACGTTACATTGGGGATGAGGGGATGTTGTCAATTTAACAAGGCAAGAGCATCTTTTATGTGACTTCACATGAAGTTTGTTCGGTTTAATTTGGCAATTATTTTGACCACGTTGAGTGTTTTAAATTTGCTTACAAGTGCTGATTTTGTAAAAAAAAATATTTTATCATTAGTTCCATGTGTTTTTTTCCCATTAGCACTGTTAAGTTTCAGTAGAAATTGCTCATTTGTGCAGGGTTTGGAAAAATCATTCCCTAACCCCTGCAGTCCATTTCTATCGGGGAAGAAAAACGGCAAGTCTAATCGTTTACTTTCTTTTGTGAAATTTGCCACTTGGGGTATAATTTAAAATGCAGATTCTTGAAAGTTTGTGTAACTTCACTTGTCATCAAACTGATGCAGCTCAGTGGCATGCATGTTAACCATGTTTACATCCGGGGGTGCTGAGGGGGCTTATACTTTGCTGTGCTGCCATAAAGTGTAATAAACTTTTGCTTGATATGAAATGTTAAGTGCAGTTGGAGGAGCATTTTGAAGAATTTAATTTTTATTTTATTTTTATGTTTATGATGTACACTCGTTGGTCCAAATCATTTTTTTGCCATCCCAAATTAATATTTTCATAGCTTGTGACAACGTTATATAGTTTGCAGTTGGGTTTTGACTTTGCTGTAATGCAGTTTTTAGCCCTTTGGGTGGCATTGACTTTTAAAATGGGGGAAATGGTATGACGTCACGTCTTGTTGGAAAAAGGCGCGCGTAAGATAAAATGGCGCTGGGAGGTCACAACTAAAACTACTAAAAACCGAGACTTTATTGGCCGCCGTCACCAATGGTTCACCATGTCGTTGCTGAAGCCATTTAATAGGAGACCTGAGTTGAACAGCGCTGCGATACTGGTAGGTTTTACATTGAAGCTTTATTTACATCGAAAAGTTATTGTTTGAATTCAAAAGGGGGCAAAGCCACAAACGTGGGATCGCTAAAAGTTTCGAAAAAGAAACGCGCTATTTTACATAATATCAAAATGTAAAACCATCCTTCTGCCAGGTGGGGAACAATAAGCACAATCAGTACTAATTTTTACAGGTGACGCTTGTATCAAATAGTATTTCAGGTCAAAAAGTAAACACTTCCGGTTCCTGTTAGAAGTTTGCGTGTTCTTCCCGTTCCTGCCTGGTTTTTCTCTGGGCTAATTGATTCATTTCTTTTCTGTGTACCGCTTATCCTCACGAGGGTCCCCGGAGGGTGCTGGAGCCTATCCCAGCTGGCCTTGGTGACACCCTGAATTTGTGGCCAGCCAATCGCAGGGCACAAAGGCAACCATTCACGCTCACACTCATACCTAAGTGCAATTTAGGGTGTTACTCCAACCTACTCTGCATCTTTTAGGGTTAGGGTTGTCTTGGAGACAGAGTCCCTACCTCATAACAGTATTTTAACACTATTTAACCATAACCATAAGGATTAGGGTTAGGGGTATGATTAGGGTTAGGTTTAGGGTTAGGATTGGGGATAACGCCCTTCTTCATCTCCCAAGGAGTTTAGAAGGGTTTGTGTTAGGGTTAGGGTTAGAATAGGGTTTGCGTTAGGGTTAGGGTTAAAATAGGGTTAGCGTTAGGTTTAGGGTTAGAATAGGGTTTGTGTTAGGGTTAGAATAGGGTTAGCGTTAGGGTTGGGGTTAGAATAGGGTTTGCTTTAGGGTTAGAATAGCGTTTGCGTTAGGGCTAGGGTTAAAATAGGGTTAGCGTTAGGCTTAGGGTTAGAATAGGGTTTGCCTTAGGGTTAGAATAGCGTTTGTGTTAGGGTTAGAATAGGGTTTGCGTTAAGGTTAGGGTTAGTATAGGGTTAGGATAGGGATTGAAGCCCTTTTTTTTCCCAAGGAAGGCGGTATTCCTCCTTCCTTCTTGAAGAGAATGGGAGTGCTCTCTATATTCCCCAGATTGCTCTCCTCTGTTCGATCGGACGTGTGGGTCGTCTTCAGCGTCCATATCGGACTTCGGCCCTTCTTCCGTCCATCTTGTATTTAATGCAGGCTTTCTTATTTAAAAAATATTGAATGTTTGATTTTTTAGTAATTTTTGGGGGTTATTGCATATATTATTTTAATTACTAAATAGGTTTAAAAAAATAGAAAATTTAAATGTTAATTTAGATAATTGAATAATGCACCTACGTCTCGGGCAAATTAAGGCCTTCCTCAGGTCTGGTGCAATGATGGTAAGTATGTGATGTTGTCTCCGAATGTCGCTCTCTAAATGAGTGCAAGTGAATGATGCCCTCTATTTGAATGCTTCTCTCCGACTAGGATAGGGTTAGGATAGGGTTAGGGTAGGGTTAGGGTAGGGTTAGTGTTAGGGCTAGGACAGGGTTAGGATAGCGTTAGGGTTAGGTTTAGGATAGGGTTAAGGAGGACAAGGAGAAAACCCACGCAAGCCCTAAGGAGACATGCAAATGCCACACAGGACCGACTAGGGATCGAACCTTCAACCCAAAAAACAAATAATAACATGTTAATCTTATCTTTTCTCCATGTATTTACAAAGGTATTTTATACATGACAAATGTAAGAAAGAGTAAATAAAGATCCAACATAAAAGTAATGAGCTAAAAACTGCACATTTATTTTGGAAACCTAAGACGCACCTGTGCAATTATGATCGTGATGTCCAATCAGCACCTGATATGTATCACCTTGGTAAAAGAAGAAATGCTGGCTAACAGATGAAGGTTTCCACATCATCCATTTTCAATTGAATTGGAGCAAAAACAGAGTTTCTACCATGTCTTTATGGGTCTTAGTTTGTTTTTTTTACATTGGGGGATAGTAAATAATGACATTTCATGCTGACTTGTGTTTTTTTTCTTTCAATTCAGCTCGTAGCGCAAGAAGAAGAGTTTCAGCAGAGAATAGCCGAATCTCTAGTGAAGGAGACTGCAGTCACATTGAATGTGTGAGTTGTGCTTTATCCCTCAAACTGCTGATATTACCAGAAAAATGTATTTTAATAGCCATTTTCGAGTCTCTGGCTTACTGAGCTGTGACAGTGTTCCGATTCAATAAAATCAACCATTATCGCCATCACAAAGGAACTAATTGTTTTATGCTGCATTAGTTCTAGCTTGTCCAATGAGCTGTATTTATATGGCTCCTTAACGGCAGAGGGGCCACTTTATATGATCGTGGCTGATGGCGGCTTGCAAATGTGTGCAAAGTGCCCCATTGTGCGTAATTACGGGTTCTCAATGTCTTGTTCAAGGACACATTAAGACACTTCTTATCCGCCTCCTAAACCGCGGCTCTCGTAATCCGAATCAATTGTCAAGTGAGTCCAGATTGGTCAATGTCGGAGTTTGAGGAGTCCCATATTTTCTCACCGTATTTGTAACTAAAAAAAATTGATGATTGAATCAAGGGTACGCCTTATATGCGCACAAATGAGACTTGACATGCACGAAACTGCAAGGTGACAAAGACGAAACGCCATAACGCAAAACGACGCGGCCGATACGGTCTTTTAATTCAAAATAGAGAAAAGATAAACCGATGAAACACTAAAGAAAATTTATTTTGACGTCTATGAATGAAATTCAAGAAAAAAATAAACCGTATCTTGCATAAAACGGGAAAAATAATCACTTACTTGTGCCTGCCATTGCTCGCTCAGGGCGCCGCCATCTTACCTAAACTAGACCGCTACGGACACACTTCCTGGTTGTACTGCTCACATGACCTCCTTTTTTAATTGCTCCACGTGCATGCAACACCCTTTCGGAATATGCAATCCAGCAGACGATCCATTCGATTCAAACAGTATTTCAGAAATACCACGTGCAATGATTTTTCTTAAGATTTTCCCTTCAAAGTAACACATTTATAATCCCTATTAAAACTATGAATATGGAGGTGAAAATTGTGAATCAGGGGGGTGTCTTAAAACGCGAGAAATCGTAAAATTCATCGATTTTAAGAGGGCGGCTTATACGATGGTCTCGATCTTTTGAATCGCTGGAGTGGTTTGTTGTGTATTTATTTGGGTTTTTTTGTAATATGATGTATTTTTTGTTTTTGAAACAGGAGACTAGCAAGAAGTCTGCCTCTGCCCTATGAGCAGCAGCCCAATCGACCCAGGATAGATCTTGTGGTTTTTATCATCAACCTCAGTTTAGAGCTCAGGTACATTTTAATAACCTTATTTTAAAAAGAATTTATTTCAAAAGAAAAACACACAAATTTATTTTCATATTTGTGCCTTTTTTTACCCACAAATCACTGTGTTTCAAAAAGTGGTTAAAAGAAAGTATGAACTCCGTATACCTCAAAAAGTGTCGGGGAAAAGTGCTCAATTTCGAAAATGAAAGACTCAGTCCAAAAAATCTCAATCTAGTAGCTATTTCAAGGTACATGTCTGAAATTAATTTCAGCTTTATGTTTTACGTGAACTGAATTCGCGGTGCCGTCATTTTATTCCGTGTGCCTGGGTCACAGTTTCCAATCTGCCCAAGATTCCCTCAAGTATTTGGACCCTGCTTATTTCCTTGGAAAAGTCTGCTTCGTAGCAACCAACGGTACGTCAAAAAGGACAAAACTCACCTGTCAGCATTTCCCCCATTTGTGTAGTGGTTTGCAAAAAAAATACCTTGTTTCAAAGCTTTTTCTGCATAACCTGTGACTCGTAGCACGCAACGCCACCTCGCCACCAGAGCGCCTGGATGCTCTCAAAAAGCTGGCTGCGTCACTTTGCTGCACGCTGCTGTTTGCCGAGGACCAGGTTGGTGACATTACACACAGAACAGTATGCACGCCTACAATATGTCTTAGGCTTATTTTCTCCAAATGATTTCATTATTTTTTAAAAATTCTCACCTACTACACATCAGTCTTTTCACTCTGAAACAATAATCTTCCCACTACGATGTACGTGATCGAGATGTTTTCTATCCCTTTAAACCACGTGTCAAAGTGGCGGCTCGGGGGCCAAATCTGGCCCGCCGCATTATTTTGTGTGGCCCGGGAAAGTAAATCATGAGTGGCGACTTTCTGTTTTAGGATCAAAATAAAATGAAGAGTATAGATTTATATTAAATTTCCTGATTTTCCGCCTTTTAAATTAACAATTGTAATTTTTAAATCATTTTTTTCTGTGTTTTTAGTTCAAAAATCATTTTATAAAATCTAAAAATATATTTAAAAAAAGCTAAAATAAACATTGTTTTAGATCTATAAAAAACTGAATAGGGCTTTTAATCCAGTTCTTTTAATCCATTCATTAAAAAAATCTAAATATTATATATCAAATGGTCTGGCCCACATGAAATCGAGTTGACGTTAACGCGGCCCGCGAACCAACCAGAGTCGGACACCCCTGCTTTAAACGCTGTTGTACTAATTGAATACAATCAATCCATTGAGAGTATTCGACTCTAAAATTGTAAAGAAAAAAAAGCTTCTTTGAAAAATCTCTTGGCTGACATTTGGAATGCTAACATGCGGTCTGTTAGTCTCTTGACATTTATGAAAAGTAGGTAGGAATATTTCCAACGGTTGTCTATACCTTTCTTCAAAACAAGGCTCAGAGGAGCTTTTGGTGGCTCAGGAGTTATCGCTTCTTTAGAACTCGTTGGCTTACAAGTACAGCCCCTGAATTTCGCTCAACTTGGAGCATTTGTGCATCAAGAAAAAGGAAAAAATAAACCATAAGAGATCCTTACCAAAATGAATATAGCAACAAAATTGAACTCTTTAACTTAATATTCTGCTCAATTGATTTTAGTTGCTCTCCTATGACGGCATTGTTAATATTCTTTCCCCTGCAGACGACAGATGGTGCGACCAATGTCTCAGAGAGACTGCTGACCATTCTGAAGGTGTCGGCTGGTCTCGTTCCCATGACGACGGCACTTTATCTCTCCAACCTGACAATGTGCACCGTGCCCTCAGAGACTAATGAAGTGGATTTTGATTAGTGACCCTCGCCAGACTGGCATGCTCTCTGACTTGCATCTGTGTGTTCTCTGCAAATGGAATCTTCTGCCACTTGTCCTGTTATTTATTCATGCAGTGCTTCCACTTCTCATTTAGGTAGATATCTTTGATTGTTCTTTAGAATAACTTGTTTAAATCTCACGGTAAAAACTGTATCTATGTGCACTGTTTACGATTCAATACAAACATTAATGCTCACTTTTGTATATTGTCTACACTACTTTATTTTGTTAGGTGTTTCTACTCGGTTACCTTATTAGGCTAAATGTCACACCATTAAATAAATAACCTTTGCTATGATGCAGTCACATTGTCATAGAAGCATAGTTAGTTTGTCTGTATTTGGCAGTCAAATAGAAAAGCAAACATTTCCACCTGAACTTGATGTCTTCCCGCGAAGAGCAGTATTAAGTAATAAACCGCAGTGCAGTAGTTGAGGACCCTGAGGGTGATTGTTGATGTTTTTTTTGCCCCGTGTCACATCTTCATCCTGCACTAATGAACGTGCACACTATTAATGGTTATCATTATGGCAATTCTCAATCTTTCATGCTCAAATGATTTTTTTATATAGGGGCTAATACTAATAATTAAACAAAAAACATTCTGAAACTTATTTTACTCCTACCGTGAATACATTGATTAAAAGACATTTGAAAAGCATCATTTAATTTTTTTTCTTCAGTTTCAATTGGAAATGGATGAAGAAAACTTTTCCCATCTCTCCCATTTACTAATAATCATGCATGCACTACCTTGTGAATCTGTACATAGATGGAATATTAAGCTGAAAGTCATGTAAGGTGAGAACATAGATTCCAATATTGGTAGGAGGATGAAGTTATCTAAGTCATTTAAAATAAATGACTCAATCAGATGAGTGCCGTGTTGTTTAGGCGCCTTTTGTAAATGTCAGCATAAAGTATTTAAATGCCCTTTTGTTCACATTAGTCTTGTCCTTTTACTTTGCTCGATATGGTTGTATTTATGTGAGGGGAGCGTGAAATAGTGTTTGCTATTTTATATTACATTAGAAATGCACAAGCTTCCCTGGGGAAAGTAATAAGATAGAATTTGGGTTGGGGTATTTGTTTGCCTGTTATAAACAATACTTCTTGGCATTTATTTCCCCTTTTAGGGATACCCTGTTTATAGTAAATTTCTTTAGTGACACATTTTTTTGCGGATGTGCAGTGGTTGGGTGGCAAGAATTTAAATCTAACCCTTTGACCCCAACATTTTAAAAACTAAATTTTTTAAGAATATTTTATTTCCTTTTGAGTACACGCTACTGTATTTTCTCGCATATACGCCGTATTTGTAACTAAAATAAAATGATGACTGAATCAAGGGTATGGCTTATATGGGCACAAGACTTGCTATACTCTTTCACCAGTAGAAGTATCATTTACTATTTGTTGGTTATTTTCTGTTTTGCAGTAAGGAAACAACCATTACTGGATAAATTAATTCCTTATGATATTGACCGTAATAATGCACTTTTGATTCTTACAGTATCTCAGAAATACCACGTGCGATGATTTTTCTTAAAATTTTCCCTTCAAAGTAACTAATTTGTACTCCCTATTAAAACCAGGAATATGGAGGTGAAAATTGTGAATCAGGGGGCGACTTAAATGCGAGAAATTGTAAAATTCAACGATTTTAAGGCAACTTTAAGGGGGTGGCTTATATGTGAGTAAATCCGGTTTATAAGATTAATTAAAATGCAAAATAAATCAATACAATTTTTGAATATTTATAGATACACATATTGCAGGCAAAACTATACTAAATACTACAATTGGATATCAAATGGAGATCCAAAAATATTGTCTCATGGTCCACAATTGGCCCCTCAGCCGCAAGTTTGAACTCCATCAATATGAATGTAATAACACGTAAGAAGAGCAAATAGAATTTGTGCAAGAAAGAAAGAAACCAAACAAATTGGGAAAATACTAACACGCTAAGAGTAAATGAACAAAACAAGGTGATGGCTGAGTAGTTTGGGCACCTCCATCTCGGACTTTCGACGTTTGGAGTTTCAATTATCAGCCTTCTGCTTGCATGGATTTTCCTTTTAGTTGTTTGAAAAACACGCTAGGTTCATTGAAAATTCTTAGTTGCCCTAAGTGTGAGGGGGAACTAATGTTCCTACATATTCTGATATTGGTTCGTGACCTTGACCTCACCTTTTGCACAAAGTTAGTCAGGACAGGCTCCAGTTCTAATCATTCATGGGTGGGGTGGTCACGTCCGCATCCTTCACTGATGCACGTTCACATGTACTATTAATAGATTATCATGGGAATTATGCATTATTCAAGAGCACATACTAAATGGGGGGCCAGACATTGGAGGGGGCAAGAAAGCTTGTGGGATGTTGCTGGTGCCGCCGCCATTGTTGCTGTTTACAGTAGTATATACATTCAGATTTATAAATATGTTTTGAATCGTTGAAAGATGTGTTCTCTGTTTTTAGTTTCTTGTAAAAGAGCTTCTCAAATAGTTGCAGTTTGGTGGAAATATTTTATTTCATTCAGTGAATTTCAAAAGTGAAACTCATAACCTTAATGGAAATGTTTTTTGAATCAAAATTTAATAGGGATTGACCTTGAGAAAATTATTTTCCCAGGTATTTCATGAATCTGTAGAATGAATTCCACTTTTTTAATTGAGCACCCTGACGATGAACTATTGTACATGTTTAAAGTTTAAAAAATAACCGAACTATTGCCTTATTTAGCTACAGGATGAGTGTTTCACTTTTATCATTATTGATTTCACACTCACAAAAAATGTGTTCTCAAGTTAGGTTACTGATGATGGAATACATTATACATTAGTATTTGAGTAACATCGAGTTACTCCTATTTTAATGATCACATTATTTACCGAGCTACAGGTTCTATGTATTCACACTTAACATACTTTGTTAGGGCTGCAATCAGTTGAAGTTTACTTTTGTATTGATTACCCTTTCCTCACCGCCTTTCATTGATTACCTGTGAAGCCGTGGACCAACACCGAGGCAATCGTCATAAGTGGGTTGCAAGTAATGAGCTATGGATCAAATTCAACCAGTGTTGTGAATTTCATTTGACTAAATTTAGGCCAATTAACGTTTATCCTTAATTGTTGATCATTGAGTACTCATTAGTTAGTAGTTGAATACATTGAGTAGTTAATGAATACAAAATGTCCATATAACAATTCATTTTAAAAGACTTTAGGACACTACAAATGCATTGAAAGTGACTTATTAAAAATCTTCAGTTTGATTTCTTTAAACCTACAAAACAGCTACCTCCATTTACATGGCATTTGGTCAGTAAAAAAAATCTTGATTTAATTTTTTTATTACTGAGCAGTTACCGATGTAATTAAAAAAATCAGTTCCAATTTCCACACTTTTTTGCAATGAAATACTACATCAGTTATATTTGTAGTGTAAGTCTCTGATTCCCAGTTCTACGATGCCTTGGTGGATTTCAATAACCAGTCGAAACCACTCAATATCCAAGTGTTATTTTATCTAGAAGATTGACAAAAATGCAAAGTGCAAACTACAGTTGGGAAAATAAATACAGCAGTCAGTCCTATTTTCTTTGTAATGTCCTCCTTCCAGACAAGGGCTCAATACTTCTGTTTGCATTACAATACATAAGGTGTAGATTAAATAATAATCTAAGACTAACCTGGTTAGTGTGTGTTTAGGGGTAACTCATATATACTGTGATCAAAAACAAATACAGCATTGTGCTTACAGAAAACCTTAATGTAGTAAGTAATGCATACAAAATATCAATATGAATGTAATTGATATTTTACATTCATTAGAATCTTACAGACATTTCTTTCTGCAAGCTAACATAATTCTGGAAAGCCCAGCTCTTTGTAGTCTGCTGCCATGTCAGCGATGACCACGTCCATCATGTTATTCAAAGACTGCTTCCCTCCACTATCGAGTCCCGTCTTCTCCTCCAAGACCTTAGCGATGACTTCTGTGATTAGCTGTAAAAATGTTAAAAGGCAAATAAGCATAACTTCATGGCCACAAGATTATATAATTTGTCAGAAGAACTTTTTCTGACACAACTTGTGTTTCAGTTTTACCTTGAAGTTGACAAGGGCTATCTTGTGTTTCGTGGCATGGCTCTTGGACAGTGGTTTGAGGATAGCGGTGTGATTGCCTTTAGCTTTCAGCAGCTCCCAGAGCTTCTTCAGCACTGTGACACCGTGGGCAGAAATGTCCGGGTTTCCAGAAAGGTCACTTTGGGCGATTCCTGCAAACTTGGGGAACAGCTGGCGGGTCTCAGGGTGCTCAGTGAATAAGTTGTGGAGATAAATCATCCTGTTTTTTTGTTTTTACTTTTATTGATTAACCTACTATCTGGGACTGTAAACCCAAAATACCACTGACCGGATTAGAACCAGCTCTCCGTATGTATTATAGTCCGCCTCTACGGGAGCCCAGAACTTCAGAATTGTGTCAAAGTCAGCCATGACTTAAGGATATGTTTGAAGAAACTGTGGGGAAAAGATTAGAGAACACTGGGGAATACAACGCTAATTGGAGTAAAATTCAAAGAGAAAGGAGGAGAAAAACCAAGACTATTATCCTTTTGTTCCAGTATTACAGCTGATGGCCAGCAGCCATTAGGCGTTGCATCAAAGTCATCCTGAATATATTACCTCTGATTTGACCTCAATGTACTTTTCTGCATAGTGTCTGCCACATTATTAAAAGGCATCTATGTTTATTTTTTGGTCTTCAAAATCAGATTTTCAATCTTTTTTTGAATTTTCATCATTTAAAATCAGACATTATAATTACAGAACTCCAGTTCTAACAATAAAATCAGCACAAGATGCAAATATACTTGCAGAGAATGATCCTTCCAAGTTCTGACCAGTTCTTCTTGGTATGACCTCTCAATTCACCCCAAACCCGACCTTTTATATATCCCCCCCCCCCCCCCCCCCCCCCCCCCCTTCCGTCCCATCACCAAAAGATTCCAGCCCTCATTCCTGTCTCTTATAATGGTTGCAACACCTCGAAGCTGCATGTATAATTGCCACTCAGGATTCCAGATAAGCATGTTACCAGAATGATAAACAAAGTAAAACAATGTGTGTTCCCTGACCCGCGTTGAACTGCAGAAAATCAGGATTTTTAAACAACAACAAAAAAGAAAAATATAACACAAAGTTTTTTTTCATGTTCTCTTGCTACTTGCAATCAGCTCTGAAAAGAAGAAATTATATGTTACTTCAGAGAACTAGATATTTCTGGGTGGCACAGAAAAAAGCAGTTCAGCATAGAATTTAGTATTCTCCTTTATTATTCATTGGATCAGAAATTTCTGTTGAATATATTGTATAGCAAATGATGTGCTCGTATATGGTACTAGAGAACTGAATTACAGAAAAAGTGCAATCATTATTTAGTCTAAAGAAGCCAGGGTCACTGCGACCCTTGTGAGGATAAAGCGGTTCAGAAAATGAATGAAAAGAAAGCCAGGTGCACAAATTCGGGCAAAACAAAGACAATTTGTTCAAAATAAATTTCAGTATAATATTTTTAACCGTTCATTGAAGAAAATAGCTTGCGAACATATGTTCAAAATTAATCATTACTTAAAAAGTATGTTAATGGATGGGAGAGGTACAGAGTTATAAAGTTATAGAGAACTTATTCAAGGTGAAAGAGAAGCTCCGCCTATACTAAGTAGTGATTGGTCAGGCCACAGCGCAAGTCCCCATGTTTATCCAATTGCTTCTTCTCTCTTGATCACGTGGTGTTGCAACCCCGGAAAACCATAGCACCAGTGGACAATTGTATGATTGCTCTCCAAAGTTGTCTTGTTTCTCCCTTTTGTTTCCATTTTTACGAGCTGAAGTTATTAGAACGTTTTGATAATCAATTGCTAATCATATCCCCGTGTTTATCGATGATACGACTTTTAAAAAGCGTCCGAAACCTGTCCACCGCTTCAATGAAACAAACTGGTAACATCTGTCCCATTTTCTGCCCATATTGCTTACTGCTTTGTTTTTGTTTTTTACTATAACAAAAATCAATGTATCACATTAACAATGAACCAAAACACACGCACACACAAACCTACACACACACAAGGACGTGAAGGGACGTTATTTTCTCGAATACTACACTATTGTAAAAAGCCCAAAACTTCCATCTGGTGTGAATTAATGAAATTAAAACAGGCAGTAAGGTGTTTAAACCTTCACAAACTCACTGCAGTATTAGCTGGATATGCACAATGTTATAAAGCAAATATAAGATTAGGTTTGTTGTCATTATTCAAAAGCATCTTGTGGTTTTGTCCAGAACTGTCAGTTCCAGTTCCATGGGGGGAGATCAGAGGGAAAATTTGGGGTCCCGAACATGGCCGTCCTGTGCTGTGCATTCATGGCTGGGCTGACAACTGTGGTACCTTCAATACTCTTATTCCTCTTCTCCCTAAAGGTAATTACAAATTGTATAAAAATATATTTATATAAAATGTTACAACTAACTTGTAATCGCATGCATTCTCTAAATTGTTGTTCGAGTCTGGTCCTGGCATGGAAAAGCAGGATAAACAATATAAAAACAAATGAGAACATCAAAATATGCAGATATACCAAAAGAAACAAATGAATATTTATAATATTTCTTCTGAAATGAACTTATTGGCTGCCACTGATGGTGATAGACGTCCAATACTTTTGACCAGGGAGGGTTGGAAGCAAATGATTTGTTCAATGTTTTCTACTAGTGACAAGCTAAGTTAAATTTACACCAGAGGGATGAAAAGAGCCACATGACTGGACGGTTGTCATGGTCAATGGCATTTATACTGGATGATGACGTTAGTAATTACTGTTATACAAGAATCTCCACTGAATGAACGCTTCTGAGGAAGGATGGAGAAGAAGAGTGATCTACGAAAATGCCATAATGTAACTACCATTGTGAATCTGCATCTGTCCACATCTGTTGTAAGATTTTACTTTTGTTGTGGCTATTTTTTTAATCATAGTATTTGGTTTGCAATTTGCCTGACACATCCCATGCAATGCTACTGAGGCAAAACTATAAAAAACAGAGAAAAACAGTCTCATTCTCTTTCAACAAAAAGCAGGATCAATGGCAGGTGCTTTATTATTGTGGCATCTTGTGGCCAGGATGAAAACTATTGTTAAAATTAATTATGCAGTGACTCACCCCGTATTCCGCGGGCTCTTTTGATTCCCGAGAAAGGCATTGAAACCTGTGATGAATTCCTGGTGGGACTTGTATCAGTAATCTGTCTCTCTTCTTGCTGCTCTTAGAGTGCAGATATGTGGCAGTGGACTTGGCAGGTCACGGACTATCTTCACATCGTCCCCCAGGCGTTTTTTATGCTTTTACTTCATATGTGGCTGATATTCAAAGAGTTGTTGAGGGTAAGTCATATCAATGTTTCACAAAGCCTTTATGTGTTAGTATATATATGTATATTATATATATATATATATATATATATATATATATATATATATATATATATATATATATATATATATATATATATATATATATATATATATATATATATGTATATATGTGTACATATATATGTATATATATGTGTGTGTGTGTGTATGTATGAATATATCTGTGTATGGACACGTATGTGTATATGTATATATATATTTCAGCAACACGCTTATTTATTCATGTATTTATTTATTAACTTACTTATTACCTATATATATATATATATACATATATATACTATATATATATCTATTTATATATATATATATATATATATTATTTATTTTTTTTAATTTTTTTTTTAAAGGGGGTAAAAGAGGCTCTTATTGATTTAATCACATTGTTTGGTCATGTTCAGAAGCCTTGAGGTTCAATGGCAAGTAAAACCAATGTGGGATGTTGTATTGTGATGAGATGCTGTAGCTGCCTGATGATCTGTGAAATTAACTCCCACAGCCCTCCACTGGCGCAGATTTGCCATCATGGGCCACAGTATGGGTGAGTATAGGCTTGCATTAGTCACATCCACCTAAACATTTTTTCTGAATGAATGTTCGCATCTCCATCTTTGTTTAAGGTGGTAACATTGCTGGAATGGTAAGTTGTGGCAAAATGCTCTTTCCCCTTTGTTTTTGTTTTCAGCCGCCTTCCATTCTAATCAATGTTGACTTAAAGACCCACCTTGTCTTTCTTTCATTTAGTTCAGTGCTCTTTTTCCTGAGATGGTGGAAGCTTGTATCATGCTGGACTCTTATGGATTTTTACCCACTGACCCGGTAAACTAAAAATAATGTTTTCTCTCTCCCAAATTACCCCTCATTTGGGTCAAAGTTGTGAAATATTTTGATTGCGATTTTCAGTATCCATTATCATATATATATACAATGGTTACCGCTATTCATTTTCAATTTCATTATCAAGTGCTTGTGGCTGGTTGTTAAACACATTTAGAGGTTCTATTTAAATTGTTTGCCTGCCCTTGAGTCTTGTTTAAACAATGTAAAGCCCTAAACAATCTTTGTTTCCTCAATCTAACAATGTACAGTAAAAACCTTATAACATGACATTGCACAGAGTGGATTATCTCAAACATCAGTGACAAATCCTGACCCTTAAGTTTGTTGAGAGGCCAACTAAATTCTGAACATATCTGATAATAGATGAACTGTGAATGTTATTGTTCAGTCAGAATAATTTTGGTCCGTATACCTTCTCACTTAGCTGATTGGGACATCATTGACGGTGAAAGACGTCCAATCCTTTTGGTATGGGCAGGCTTCTAGGATTAAATCAGAATTTTTTGCAACTGACTGTGCAGCTGAGTTTTTGCTCCTGAGTTCTTTGGGGCTCAATTTTGATTCCTAAAATATTTAGTTATAGAATTTCTTAGTAGTTGTTGTTGTTAGTAGTAGTGTTTTCTATGCTGGGAAAATTCCGGTGTTAGAAATTCAATATTTTTACTTAAATTTACTTCAAGGCACAGATTTACTTCTTTGGGGGGTTAGCAATGGTTGAGCAGTGCTAACCTTTCCAGTCCAAATAGATTGGACATTGATTGCCGGCAATAGCAAAAGATACCACTCAACCTATTTTCCTACAGAGTACTGACCTCTCACCACAATGTGTTATTTACAGAATGAAATGTCAAAAATATTGCGGCAGGGGATGGATGACATGCTTAAGTTTGAAAAGCAGCCTGAAAAGAGTGAGAGAGTTTACACTTATGAGAAAGCAGTAGAGAGGTATGACCCAGTTTTTTTTATTTTAACTAGTTTTTGTTTTGTGCAAAGGACTGTTTTTAGCGTCTGTATTGATTTGCTCTCTTTTTGTCCCAGGCTGTTGGGAGCAAACCCAGCTTTGTCTGAGGAATCTGCAAGCAACCTTTTAGAACGTGGTCTGGTTAAAGTTGAAGGAGGTTTGGGTTTTATTTTTTTCTATCTTTTTTGCATTCTCATCCAGGACAATTGTAGTTTCTTCCTTCTGCAAATTCATTGTTATCGTGTCATACCATGCAGGAGTGGTCTTCTCACGAGACTTCCGTATTAATCTGGTAAGGTTCTCTTGAATGTTTCACCTATGAGATTTGACATTCATACACTGTGACTGTCATTTGTTCATGAAGAAAAACATTGCTCGTATTAGCTTGGAGCAGAGTCTGGTGATGCTCTCCAGAATTCAAGCCTCTGTTCTGTTAGTTCTGTAAGTTATTTATCAGCCACATGCACTCATGGATGTGCTAATGTTATACTCCAACATGAGAATTGTACATCCCATCTTTTTTTAGTGCAAATGAAGGCTTTGAGAAAATATTTGCAGAACCAGACCAGAGGAAATTTACATCCGAGCTTCTGCAAGCATATAGACAGAATCATGTAAGTGTTGTTGTGTTTTACCTTCCATTTTATTTATTGCGAGAGAGCCTGAGTATGTAATTGTGTTGACAGAGTGAGACAGGGAGCTTAACAAATAATAGAAAGAAAGTGGATGGATCTGACGATGTCTCATGTCTAAATGACTAACAAACGGATGAACTAACCCACTGGCAAACATGCTGACAGTACAAAAGACAGACACATTCTGACATAAAGAATGATAAAATAGCAAGAAAGTCATGAGGTTTTTTTTTATTTGTCATTACACAAGTGCAATGATATTTCCTTCCAGGTTTAGCCCAACCGAGAGAAATACATCACATATTACTTGGGGTACAGACTAAGCTACAGCTGGAGCAGGTCAACAAATTGAAGAATTGACTATCAGACTAATGCACTGAATGTGTACAACAGAAAAAACTTGCAAAAAAGTAGACCTGAGAAGACTTTGCGGATAGATAGGAAGAAAATGTCACTTTCTGACAGGCCCACTGACAGACAGAGCAGTAAGCAGGCAGAATGATAAGCAAAGCTACAAAATAGACTAATACACAGTTGTTAAAAGTTTACATAAATTTGTGAAAAACAATTTCATGGCTCGCCTGAGGTTATTTATGATAGTATATTGAGCTATTTCCACACTGATTCTTTTTACTGATCTTAAATACATTGTAAAAAAAAAACCCAGAAAGTTTGGTTATTTTATGACTTAACTTATCGGTTACCAGAAAATGTGACCAGTTCACCTGAGCCAAAAATATACGTACAACAATGCTAATATAAGGTTCTTTGGTCTATCGTCTTCAATAAGGCAGGTTTGGTAGACCATCCACAAGCTTTTGGTTGAGTCTTTGCTGACTTCTTTTGACAGAATTGTTACAGTTCTTATACATTTGTTGACTTTTGAAGATGAACTTGTTTCTTCAGCGTTGTCCAAATGTTCTCCATGGGGTTTAAGTCAGGACTGTAGGAAGCCTTTCTAAAACAAAGAAAATTCCTCTACCACTTTTGATGAATGTATTGTAAATTCAAGGATGGCATTGTTCTTTGCAAGTGTATGTAAACTTTTGACCTCAACTGTAGATAGAAAAAAGGCCTTTCGACGTACCATCCAAATGACCACCAAGTGATTCAGACACACGGACAGACTGACAAAGGTACTGAATGACATTTGACAAAATGACAGGATCAGTGAAAGAAGGAAAGTGGTCTACAAAATAGTTGATAAGTGGAAAGGCTGACAGACAGATAAGGTAGTAATTCCACAGATGGATAGAAAGGACACCAGTCAGACCGATAAACCGAAAAATGACAGCAGAAAGCAAAACAGATGGACAGTTAAAAGGCCAGACCAATGCTCCTTCGTTAAAGACAGAAAGACAAGTCAACATCCGGCCTGGCTGGAAGTCAGCAAGCATTAAGAGAAATAGCTTCATAAAGCAGTTGCAAAAGCAGTATGCTAAATGTTTCTTTAACTGACCTACGTAATACGTATAATGTGGTCAATTCATGCTGATGAAAAGTCTTAGGTGCTGCACTTGAAGTAAACACGTAGGGAAATGGCTGCTGATTTCTTTTGCTTTACATCTTGTTTCCTTTACTTCAGCACTCGGTGGTGAGGGTACCCGGCGGGCATCACGTCCATCTGAACAACCCTGAGGTAGTTGCTCCGCTAGTGTCTGAATTCCTCCACAAAAAAGTCTTATCATCGACAGTCAGAGCAGACGGGCTCACCACTAAGCTGTAGGAAGAGCACTCCGTACACATTAAATAATGCTCATTTAAAATGTTTTAGTGTTCAGCTGCTAGTTGCGACGCTACTTGTGGGAGCCATTGTTCACATTTGTAATAAATGTATGTTGCCTCATATGGCTGTTTTCTGCGTTCAGACTAGTATTTAACAATATATGCTCCCCTCAGGGTGAAACCCCATATACAGATACTTGTTCTGTCAGTACACTCATATTTCAGGCCCTGGAGCTACAGTATTTAGGCTCTTTTTTTATAGTCAATATGGGAAGCAACCTATTACAGTCCCAAGTGATGTCTGTTTTTTTTTTCGGTCTTTCTGGCCAATCGACTCGTGCAACATAAACAGACATCAGTTGCTTAGTCACCTGGTAGCTGATGCCTATGAGCAACCCTTTAAATCACTGACTTTGAAGTCTCCTGCCATTAATATTTCAGAGGTTACATGAATAAATCAAAAGGCAAGTTGCAGAGGAAAGCAGCACTACCACAGCGGCTCAGGGGCTGCATATTAGTGAGGTGGTCGGGCCTCTGTGCTCTGTGGAGGATTTCTGATTTGCATCGCAAGCGTTTTGCATCCTTGAATTCAGTTTCTCTTTCCTTGGAAGGCTTTCTTTAAAAGCTGCTGAAGTCCCATGGCGTTTCAGGATTTTTCATTTCTTCGGGTTTGTATATTAGCTGAAAAAAAGCGCCATGTACTAGAACAAAAATGCTGGTGTAACAGCAGCCCCCTATATCATTTTTATCAGACACATTTTTACTAGGAAAGCCAGCTTTATTTGTAGTGTGCAATTTATACACACGGTAACTCAATGTGACTTACAAGATAAAAATAAGCATTTTTAAAAATGCCAAAACACATTTTTTTTCCTACTGGACTTCAAACTGTCATGGCAGAATATTCTATTTGTGTGCAGCATAACACAAAAATGCTTCTTGTTTGCTTTAAACTCCACTATCCGACCTGATTCTACAAGTCTCAGAGCCTGCCTCTGTTTACAGTCTATTAGCATTTTTTTCTTAAGTATTCAGGACCTAAATCATTCAGTTATTTATAGACTAGTAGCAGACTTTTAAGTCTAATCTGTAGCTGGCTGGGAGTGTATGTATGTGAGACTTTAGAATAGAATAGTAACCAGACATTCTTTTGTTCTGGAAAGGAGTTCTTTTGTAACCAATGGTGGGTTCGAATCGCTATGATGTGAGGTCCCACAAACGTTTGTCCATTACCCTGGGGTAAAAATATTCGATTGAATGTGAACATTTTATGGAAAATTGAAAAATTAAGATTTGAAGGAAATAAAAAGAGAGAAAGAAATTGAATGTAGACTACCATGACTATGTAGATTACCCACAGTCACCCAATCCTTTGATTGATCGCTGCCAGGCTTCCTAATTAAAGTGGATTGGAGACCAATCACTGTCAATAACAACAAATGTTAATTTATGAAATCAAATTAAAGCTGACAAAGCTGTAGGATTGATATGCTTCCCTCGTTTCAGTCTCGGAAGTGGTCATTTAACAAGGCCATGGTGTGGGCAATGAAAAACAACTGCACTATAATTTTCAAAGCAACTATTGTTCGTCTACCATCCAGAGTCAATAACAGCCAATGAGGTAATTTATGAAAAGCCATTACTGCCTTATTAACAGTGGAACTCTTTCATGTGTTTCAGGAATTTCAGTGTTTTAAAGTTTCTTGTGGTCATTGGAGAAAAAAATATTTTTAAAGCAACTCTGGTTATTCTTAATCAGCTGCAGCTAATTCAGAATACTGCAACTCAAGATTTAACCTCTGTATCGGACCCAAACCATTTAAGGACGTTTCCTTTGAGTCGACCCTTAGTTTCTATTAAAGTTCCACAAAGTAGCCATATTTTCCGGACTATAAATTGCAGTTTAGTAATCTAGACTTTTAAAACGCTCCTTTTTAAAGTATTAATATAAAGAATAATGTTTTTTGGGGTCTCCGATTAAATAAAGTCCCCCAAAAATGTTGTTTGTTTATATAGTCTTTTTCTCTTCGTTGTGCTCTTTTTTTGTTGGGGGTGTAGCTACCTATTCTGTAATGTGAATTAAAAAAAGTATTTGGATCTGCTGTAACATGCTCAGTACTGAGATCCACTAAGGAAAAAAAACTGACATCAACTTGAGTCAGTTTTTAACCTTATAAAAATTTCACACTTTGATATGACGTAATGCCATACTTAAATGATTAGTGTGCTTGCTAGATAACCTCTCTTAAGATGTCGACCAAGATTCCATTGCAGACTTGGTGAGTCCCATGCTGCACACACTTACACTGCTGTACTGACAGTATATAATTAGTTGGCCCAATTTATCCTGACATACTGCATTTTACACTCTCCTCAGATGTTCATCGGATCCAATCAGTCAGTAGTTTAGCTACTGCGATGTCATTAGTGCTGTAATCAATTAGCAATCAGAGCATAGTGTAGAATTTCTCATTAATCACTCTAAAGTGCAAACCCATTTTGTGTAGGGCCTATGTTTAAATTTGAATCTTGGCTGCAAAATGCAGCAGTTTAGCTCATGAGGAAAAGAAACATTTTAAATATCAGGTTGTCATGCCATGCAGTCTTTGAGAATTCCCCTTTGGTTGTGTATTATTCATTTTGTAAATGACAAGCTTGAGGTAAGGTCATACAATTTTGTCATCAGAGCCGAATCAAGCAATTGGAGTTTGAGTCAAAGTTATCACATTTTAAAGGGTATTATTTTCCATGATTGTGAATCTTTGTTTCTCTATTTGTGCTATGCGATTAGCTGGCAACCATTTCAGGGCATACCCTGCCTCCTACCCAGCTCCGCTGGGCTCCAGCACCCTCGCGGCCCTCGTAAGGACAAGTGCTACAATTAATGGCATCTTAGGACCGTAAGTGCAATTTCCAGATATTTTTTTTCATTTTAACATAGCCCTTAGTTGATCAATGAGTATTCTTCAGAGATGTTAATTTTATTTTTATTTTTTATTGTTGTCTTCCTCAATCAAATAAAAAGTTGTTGATTTTTCTTACTGTTTGTGTGGGTGTAGTTGTACTTATAATTAATTGTGCTACAATTAAATAACGGGTGTGGAGAAGCATTATTATTTCTATGATAAATGAGTATAATTGATACTTGCACATAAGTATAATATGCATTTCATTCATTAGTGATGGAGTGTTGAATTTGTTTCAATTATACATTTTTAATAATAAAATAATGTTTGCATTTGAGATGTGTTGCAGTTTGTAGCCAAATAAAACAACAAGCTCTTTAGTGGCGGCTATCATCCTCTTATGCGGGACAGTTTGGGCTAAATTGCAGAGGGCTGAAGTAGTAAAAATAAAATAAAATCTGACAGTGATGTGTCATCTTTCAAGTCGGAGGCATCTTGGTTTACGTGTATGGCTTCCAGTTTAACGCGGCTCTAGATGGAGGTGTCGGGAAAATGCAAAATGAGTGAATTTGTTTTTTATCTGCTCTTGTCCTCTCACAGGAAATAATCTGTCTTCACTTTATCCTCATGTGTTGGCTGTGTCTCTTTTGGCAGGATTTGTCTTCCCCTCCCCAGACACCAGCGGCTTCACTCTGTGAGTCACTGTTCATCCCTTTTAAAAATGAAGCATAACATTTGGGCCCCAATAGGCCAAGTGTCTTTTTGTTGTCAGCCACAATACTTGAGACACTAGAGACCATCAAGAATATGAGCTTCTGTTATACTATTGTTCTCTTAGACAAGACTGGGCACTTCATCAGTTACACCAGCTAATAACATTCAAACGTGGATCTGGGCTTGGACATGCAATGCATTTATTCATAGCTTACTGCAGGGGTGCTCATCACGTTGATCGCCAATGCACTATTGGTAGATCGCATGGCAATAAGGTTTCATCCAGTTTGGTGGTTTCATTTGGGCCTAAACAATGTCTCTTTTGTACATCGCAATGTGCCCAGCGCAATACTCACATTGCAGGAGATGCAAAACCTTTATTTATTTTGAACACGCTTACCTGTTTTTTTTACTATTATCTTCCTCATCAGGATCTTGTGTGGTGTGACAGCCTCGCCTAACATAAACGAGCTGTCACAACTGCTCGTTAAGTAATGCATTGATCTGGGACACTTCAAACGTGCCACAACTATGCTTCAGTTCGGTGTCCTTTGGTGGTGATGAGCCGTCTAGGCTGACCTCCCTCCGCACTCACTTCCGAGCTAGCCCTCCATCCCAGCAATACACCAATACTGCACAACTGTGGTCAAGTTGGTCAGGACAGAACCACATCAGTTGGATGCCAGATCAGCCCAAGTAAGTCCCTGAACTCAATGAGACATAAATCTAGAAATACCAGATCTTGTTTTGGCAGATTCCAGCACAAATTATTCCCTGGATCGATTCAAAATTGATTGTTGGTCAGTTGTGTTTGAGAGTGCTTTTGGAAACAGACCAGTCAGCATAAGTACTATGAGCAGATGGGTAAATTGCACCAAGTTTCCCAATTTTTACAGATGTCAGTTCCTGAATGGAATACCCATTGCCACAGGTCAGTGGCACATAATTGAACAAAGTCATGAGTCCCTAGGACTTTTGTTTATTTTTGACTAGATCTTTTATTTTTTCCCTAATATTTTATAATGTTGAATTTCCACAAATTTGAAAAAAACATTAATACGATAGAAAATATTTTTGTATCATTAAAAGCGTAGAGCCAGATGCAAATCTACATTTTCTAATTTCCACCCTGTTGTCGAGCCACTTATTTTTCTGATTTGTGACGTAGTACCAATTGTGGATAACGAGAAGCTGCAACTAGATGTGAAGTTTAGCACCCAGGATTTGCTGCTCACAGCCTTGTGCGAGAGCAATCATCACACCCTAGACTGGTGTTGACATTGTCATGCGTGTAATTATCTGTTCCACTTAGTGGAACCAGGTGGAAAGATGATGTCTGAGCACGGTTCCCAAGTCAATTCAATTGAAAACAGATCAGGGGACAAAATGGCTATCGTTTTTGTTGTTTTTTTGCTGCAATTTATAGCCTGTAAAAGTAATCCTGGTAAACTTGCAAACCTTCCTAATTGGTGAACATTAGGAAAATAAAAACAGGTGGTTGTCATAAACCATGTATTTTGTTTCAATAATATACACCCATGAAGCAGACAATTTATAGCTACCTTTTTGGTGTGAACTTTAAAAAAAAGTGCTTGGCATTTTGAAAAACACTAAAAAATCTAATCAAAATGAGCCTTTAAAGAAGTAAAGATAAAAACACAACAGTGTCTAATGATTAAAATTATGCCAGCACAGCTTTCTTCTTGCCTTAAAGTGTCACATCATCATTTCTTGCTTGTAAATGTCGTCTTTATGACCTTCTCGTAATCTTGCTGCTTTTTATGAATCCCTTCCCCGGGCTAAAAATAACCACCAAACTTCTTTTCTCTTTTCCTTGGAAGCAATAATAATTAATCATCTTTACTCTCAAACATCGTCGCGTCTGACAACACAACACACACACACACCCCAACCCTCCTTTTCCCTCTCACAGAAATTGCATGATGGCCCTGGGTGTAAAATTGAGCGGAATTGATTTTACGCGGCCAGCTGAAAACGCTGAAGACATCTGAAGGGCTTGCACCCGTCTCCCCATACACACCCGTGCCCAAAAAGATGATAGTTATATAATTTTCCTCCCACACCCTCCTTTTCCTCTGTGCCATGAGCAGGGGTGTTGTCATAGCAACCCCACCCCTTTCTTTGAACGTCACAGGCGTCAGCTTGGAGGATGAAGCTGGATGCAGCATCAGTTCTTGTGTGTCTCACAGAGCACCTGTCATCTTCTTCTCACTTTCTTTCTGTTTGAAAAACACTGCGAGCTGCGGCGCCACATCTGGCTCTGCGTGGACAGATTTGATCGCAGACTTGACTCTTCTGAAGAGTCGCGCACCTTCACGCGCTTGCCCAGCTGCGGCGCACAGGTGAGCTCTTGTGTGTTTGTTATTTTTTTTATTTATGTTATTTTCTTTTACTGCGCCTGGAATAGATTTGGCTTTTGTCAGATAAGTACCGATGTATGTGTGTTACCTTTCCTGTCTTTATAGTGTTTTGGATCCCACATGGGTGACATTTGTGGAAATGTGTATAGCGGCGCATGCATTACCGACTTACTACAGTGGAACCGCCAGACTGAATGGAGCTCAATCTGGTTTTTGTAGTTAATTAACCGACTTCCAAGTTCTTCCAATTTTATTTCCTCGTTCAAATATTTTAAAGTAAATATTGTCTATTTAGCCTTCCATTTTCTTCGCCGTTTACCCTCATTAGTTTAATCTGGAGTCGACCCCTGAGTACACCCTGAAATGGATGCCACCCAATCACTTAGAATGTAGATGAACAACACAGGGAAAACATGAAACTTGTTCACTGTGCTGTGAAGTCATTTTACGTCCTGCGTGGAATCAATAATCTTTTTTTTCTCTAAGAATTTAATACAGAGTTGCCTGAACCGAGCCCTGCGGCAAATGCACTAGTAATTGACTCCCTGTATAAAATATTTTGAATTTCCTTTACAATACATGGCACAGATAGCGGAACAACATTATGGATGAATGAAACTTCTCAACTTTCATGTATTTATTTATTAACTTACTTATTACCTATCTATTTATGTCTAAAATGCCTTTCCTATATGTGCATTCTCACCCTCTTGCTACTGTGACAACGAAATTTCCTGACTACGGGATGAATGAAGTTATCCAATCCAACTCACTTCAACCATACGATGAACAGTATTATATTGGAAAAACAGACTTGATTTTTTTAAACTATATTATCCATTATTTTTGCTTTGGCTTAAAATACAAGCCCTATATGTTGGCATGCAGGCCAACTCAGTTCACAATAAACAATAGTTTTGCAACAACAAAAAAGGTGATGTCCAATATAGAGCTTCAACACGTATGTTATACTGCCGTCTGTTGGCCAAGGTGGACACACCAGAAGGAGCAGGTCAATTTACATAGATTGAAGATGCAGCAAAAATTACTTAATTCTTTACATTTGCTTTAATTGTTATTATTAGTGTTTTTCGTGCACATTAATAAATGCTATTTCCCTCTTTTTCTTTCCTGAAACCTTTTTTTAATGTCCAAAAGATTATTGGCCTTTTCACAAATTTCACACATACAAGTGTTTTGATGTATGAGCATGGTCACGTGACATACTGAACTTTTTTTTGGTTGAATTTCTACATTTGTGAGACTGTCCAGCAAAGAAAAACAACTGCGCAACTGTGATTTTCCTCTCTTCTCTCCCAACATCCAGCTCAAACTCTCCCTCCGCATCCACATCCGACTTCCAACAATGTCGTGGTTGTTTTTGGACTGGTTTGTGCCACTCTACTTGCTGGTTTCCGTCCTGGTGCTGGCGGGCTTTGGAGCGTGTCTGTACTTCCTGGAGCCCGGGCTGCATGACACACACACGTGGAGCAACAAAAGTACCAGGCATCGCCCGCTGGTGGCCAGCGTAAACTGCCGTGGTGATGATACAGATGCTCTAATATGATCCCATCGGAGAGCAGAATGGGGGGCTTGATAACGGGAAATGGAAGGATGATCTGTTAAGCCTTATCCCATCACACCAACTTTTTACTGATCCCAAGCATATTGTATTTCCCCCCCCAATGAGGAATCGGACTAAAGTAAAGCAGATGGGTTCTACTGTAAATGATGCCAAAAAAGAGATTGTGGCTGGGCATGATGGTCTTTGAGAAGGCTTGATGTCAACTTTCATGACATTGTCCACTAGTGCCAATTTGTACATTTTCTATTTCTTCAAGTGTTATATTTTGTTGATACATGTATTAGAATTTTGTTTGTAAAAGTCACTTAGGTAATTGCACAATGTGTTTTTTGTTGTTGTTATCCTTCAATTCACTTCAAATAGGGAAACTCACTCAATTTGGTGTTGCACCAATGCCATTTTTTGGCTCCCGATACGGATTCTGACACCTGTCTGGTGTTGGCCGATGCCAATACTTTTCCAATACCAAATTTGAATGTAAGGTCATTAAAAACACTAGTATGTTCTGAAAGTCATGTCCGACCTAAAATGTTTTAAAATAATGTTTAATCAATATCTTTTTGGAAATCATTTTACTCCCTTCATTAAAAAAAAGTAACCAAGACACTACTTAAAAATGTGGAGGAAATGCACCAACATGAATTCATGATTCAGTTAAAAGTTTGGTCTGTAAAATGTCAGAAATGGGCAAAAAATGCTGTATTTCAAAGTACAAGATGATGTTTGTAGATATCCATGTCCATTGACGAGATAAATGTAGCTATTGAATCATTACAAATATTTCTCGTTATTGTGCAGGGCAATTGTAAAGCCATTGACCTAAAAACACACTGCATGATTCTTGCTGTTAAGGCAGTTTTTTTGGGGATTGGATTTTCTGGTGTACCTTGTATTGTGGCTGCTGATACTGTCATCAAAGTGTGGCCACCAAACATTTATATTCTGAAGTCTCTTGCAGGATTTGTTGTTAATTTGGTGACCTATTGTTAACAGTAAACTAAAAATGAACATATTTTCATATACAGTGTATTCAAAAGGTACTCTTTATTATTTAGATACTTGGTTTAATATAATTCCACGAGTGAAACATATTTTAATGCTCAATTTAAATAACTTTTTGAAGGGTGTGCACAACATGATGAGACGCATGAGGATTGTTTGTACCAATGTGTAGTTAGTAATGATCATATAATGTGTGACTAATAAAAGGAGCTGATGTTTATTCATAGATGACAAAACATTTACTCCAGAAATCTTTTTTTTCACCCTAATGATTTCTACTTGCTGCAGGTGAGTCACGCATTGTGATATTGTGATACTGTCATATTGGTACTACAGTAGTGGTAATGATAATGTGTTATGTCTAGGGCAGGCCAGGGCTCTGAGCATGGAAGCTGCGTGGGTGTGAAACAACAGTGCAAGCTCAGTATGGAGGAATCACGAGAATGCACGCAACGCCAACCATGTCTTTCCTCATCGTGCTGTAATTGTCTCATTCAAAACAAGCAGGCAGCCTTCATGTGCAGGTTGGTGGCTGATTTGTTATATATGCTTGTGTATTCATTATCAGAGTTACAAATGGATGTGATTCTATTTCAGTGTATTGTATCTTTTGTCCCCACAAATTAGGATTCTTACTGGTCACTCATTTACTCATTGACATCCAATCCATTTTGACCGGGAGGGAGCAAAATTTGCTCCTTACAGTCATAATGGGTTAGACATTCATTGTCGTCAATGGCACAGAAACATGAGCATTCACAGCCAGTCCTCCTAAATTAAGTAGATTGGTAAATTATAGGTTTTCATAATGTAATGAGTTAAATACTATGAAAGGGTGCTAACCAGTGTGTATTTCAGGTTTTATCCATTTGCATTTCATTCATTTTGTTTTTATTAACATTGTATCAAGTCATTTATATAATTATATCAAATAATAGTATTAATACTTTAAAATATATCTTATAACATTTTCTAATATTTCTTTGTTTTAGTGACCCAAAAATCACTTGCTCTATAAAGTTTAAAAGGTCTTAAATGTCAACCTGTACCTGTACACAGTAGTGACCACTGTCTCATAATGGGTTAAAATGCTGCCAAATCACTCAATCTACAGTAAAAATAGCAGTAAACTGCTATTGACACACACAACACAGTAAAATTCATAATCCAGCACACACTACTAACGGAGTTGCTCGACAGTTTGAATGTTGGAAGGTAAAATGAACACATACGGAAGTAATAAATGTAGAGATAGGTTGTAGAAATGAACATAATAAGGAAACATGGTTGGGGGATTTTCTTCAGTCTGGTTTTTTTCCCCTTATAAATTTAATTTAAATTGTCTTTTGCTTCTTTCCAGAACGAATTGCGAACCTCCTCACATTGTTTCTTTATTTCATCTATCAACATGTTTCACTCTCCTCTCATTTCCCAGATGTAAGAAGCAGCAGGCAAAGGAAGAATGAACGTGTTTGACCGTCTGTCACCTTTAATCCCTCGGCTGTCGGCTTCTTCCAAACAAGCAAAGGACCGTTCTCATCCTCTCCTTCCTTTGTCTGCTCCTCTCACAAGAAAAGGGATTGATTCTCCCTCTCTTCCTCTTCAGGGCCTCACCCAAAGAAATCAAAAGGAGTCAGGCAATGACAGGTAAACAATGGCTCCCTTCCCTTAAAAATAGTTGCATTTCATAAAAATGTACTGTTAAAAAAAAATGGAGGCATATTGAAATTTAAAATACTTTTTTCCCATTAACATAACATGTAAATGTGTAGATAATGTACTCTATATATAGCAGGACATAATACCACAGTACAGTACAGATGTAGTATTTGCTTTTTAAGTACAATGATTTTTTGTTTATATTCATTATTAGGTGCAATATGTTTTTATTAAAAAGTATTTTTTGGTAAAGTTTTCATTTTTTTAACTGGGCATAATGAAACAATGGTTTACTCAAAGGTGAGAAATTATTCCAACTTTATTATTCTTTCATTCAACCAATAGACAGTTTAAACAATGTGGTTTCTGCTGAAACCAGCAATAAACAGATTATACTTGCAAGACACTGGATTGGTTAAAAGGTGCCGAATTGTTCAGTTGGACTAAAAATTGCATTCACTGCAGCTCTTTATGGACTAATTTCCCACCCCTGGTTTACACGATAGAAACCCGTACTGGGTACTGGTATACAAAACACGTAGGTGTACAGACAATAAACTATTGGTTTTATATTTTATATGTTTTTGTCATGATTCATTATATTGATTTTAAACATCTGATATTCAGCACACTTTTATATGTTATAAATAGTCTATACAATTGTGATACTGAATTTATTGCTTAAGTTTGAAGTTCCGAATGCACTCATGGCTAGTGAACAGCATGAAAGCTCATTCCAAAAATACTGTGGGTATGTACCCTTGATCATTTTGTCTCTTTTAACCTAGCTCGACATGTTTTGAACCTGTTTGCTCACCCGCGTGTCGATATGATGGAGAAATGACTAGACAACATCCTGCAAAGCCATCTTTCATCCGTCCTCCAAAGACGAACGCCTTGGACTTCTCTAATAGAGGTAAACTTGAATGGCTTACAACTAATTAGAAAAATAAAGACAAAACGTGACATTTAATTTTTCTTTTATATGTTTTAAGACCAGTTTTTGCAGCGTTATCATCTCTCTGGAAAATCTGAAAAAATGCATTCTGAGAACAAAGCAGTTGAGAACATAGCTCATCTTAAATCTGTGGTCAGCATCGAGGCCTGCAGAGCGCCCGCAAGAGAGGATCTATCTGTCCAAAATACGAAATTGACATTATCAGACACATCAGTCAACACTGGACACATTGAGAAGAAAAGTTTTGTTTTCAAGCCTCATGTCAAGGTCGATCAGGATAATGGCTGTCAATCAAGAGACAAGGCTGGAACAATGCAAGCTCCCTGGCTGATGTACAAAGAAAACATTTCTAAGACATGTCTGGTGCATCCTGTTCAAACCTCTTGTGCACCAATCACCGGAACCTCAACAGCAAATGTCAATGAAGAGTGCTACTTTCTAAAAGGAACCCGCTGCCATGAAGATACCGTGAGATTCCGACAACATCCATCAAACCTTGACAAGGAGCTCTTGGGGCTGTCCAAAAGGACTCGTTTTGCAGAGGAGCCTTATTACGTCAGCATTCATTACCCAGATTCAGTGTATGAGGGTGAGTATGGACAGGTTGGAATAGAAATGAAGTAGGTATCACTCATGGTCAGATGGTGTGATGGGATTGGAAATGTTTATTAGTAGTCTAGCAGAGATGTTGATTAACAAAAACATTAGTTAGAGAAGTCATTCATTATGGCACAAATAAGAACAAAGGAGAAGCACTTTAAAACTAGATCAGGTTAGATAAATCAATTTTTAAAAAGTAATCATGAAAAGAATCAAGATTGCATGATATGAAAAGCAATAACTGGAATTCTTTCTTAAAAGAAATATGATTGGGCAGAGACAGCATAACTATCATCTCATTCATGTATTCTTTATCCTCCGCGAAGAATGATTTATATTAGCGCTGTTGCGATATACAATATATCTTCCTGTATTATACTGCCCCCAACTGGTGAAACCAGAACGAGCAGGAAAAATAGCCATTCAATTGCTGCACTGAGAGTAAAAAGGTTCATATTTGCCATTCTACTAAACTCTGGCTAACAAAATTACAAAAAGTCCAATGCATTTTAACTAGGAGGGTTGGCAGCAATGGGGCATTGTTGATGGCACATCTATTGCCTTTTAAGATAGCAAATTACTTGCCGCTTTAACGTCATCTTAACGCACTCATGATTTACTTTCCCGGGCCACACAAAATAATGCGGCGGACCAGATTTGGCCCCCGGGCCGCCACTTTGACACATGTGGATTGGACCATGAGTGTCCAAACTGGCCCTTAACCGCCTTTGGTGAAATAGTTCGGGTGTAATCTAGATTAAACCGTAAATGGCAGTCCATGTTTTAATTATTTAATTACTTAAAAATTCAAAAAAATATATATACTACATGAAACCAGTAATAATGGCTTGTCCATTTGTGTCCTTTGAATGAGGACAAGCACTCTAGTGTATGATGGCAAAAATGTCCCTAGGGGTGTGGTCGCATTGCGCGTGCGCACCGCATCTTCCCACGCCCTCTTTCATCCCATGTCGCCTTGGTAACGGAGCAAAAAGACAAGAAAGGAGGGGCAGGGTGGTCTCCAAGCCACAGGGAAGGAAGGAGGGAAGAGGAAGAGAAGCTGCTTCTCATCTGTTGGGAGCTCCATTGTTGAAGTGAGGCCACGTTAGCATCGGACGTCGTGTTTGCAGGTTAGTTACATAGCATCTGTTTGCATTCTCGTCCCATCGGCCGCTCGTCTACGCCGTCCACCGACAGGGACAATAGGGTCTGATGTAGCCTGCTAGGATGATAGTGTGGAATGGAACCTGAAGAGACAAGGGGGCTAGAACTGAGCTTTTCTCTTTTAGCTCCGTAAGATGTCTGCGTGCATTGAGGGAAAGAAAAACAGTCGCTATTTTCACGTTTGCACTCACCACACCATCATGTGGTGCTCGATTTGATTCGTCTCAGCATGCGGTAGTGTGTGCATGCATGTGTGTCAAATGGCAGCACAGTCCACTGCGTGGTTTCTTCGCGTCGTTAATGTGCCGTGACAGCCTGGGAGAGCGGCATCCTGTGTACCAGGCTGCCCTGGAAGAAAGCCCTGCCGACAGCCGAATGGCTTGCACCTCACTTGTCTCTTATTTGTTGTTATTAATACCATTTTACCATCTGTCAGACTGTACTAGTTGATTCAGATCATATGCAAATGTTTTTAACACCACTTCAAGTGGTGTTGATGGCCCTACTTGTGTGCGTATTCATGTATTTATAACCATGTCTCAAGGTAGTGTACTTATTCTGATCAACTTTTACTACCAGACCTTATACTAAATGTTAATCAAAAGGTGGTTGTGTTTCTTTTTTTATTTTTATTTTTATTTTTAAGCAATGCTTGAAATGTTGATTTCCATCAACATTGCATTCTATTTGAATATCCACCATTCAACATAGTTTCTTACATTTTTATCGCACAGTTTGGAGTTTTGGGATTTGAGGTATTCGTATGGTAAATGCATGTGTGGGTTTTCTATGGGTTTTGTGATTTCCGCCCACCCACCAAAAACATGCAATTTTAGGTTTCTGGAAGATTGCAAACATTCATAAATGTTAGTTGTTCGTTTATTAACAGTCATTCTGACATTGTATGACAAACAAGACACAAGTTGTGTTTACATACATGAAAGGAGTACAAAAAACATTAAATAAAAACGTTTTAACTTCAAATCCTTAAAAATACTGCCCTAAAGCAGGAATAGCTGGAGCACAATGCTTATATGCGCCAACACCCTTTACAATAAAACCTTAATATGCAGCAAAGAAAAACAGTGAATCAAAACATTTTGAACTTTAGAACTACACGAACAGGTTTTAAAAAGTATAATTGTGCAATGTAAAAAACAATCAAGATTTGCCTAGCTGTTAAGGATATTTTGCAAGTGCTTAACAGGCCACTTTAAAGAAAGCAGTGGGACAATTTTGGCCCATTGCTCCTCCTAGCAAAGTAGAAATATGGGACTCAGCCCCATTGCTGTTCTGCTGGCCTACTTCGATGTATGTGATAGTCAACCTAATGGGTGAAGATAGTTATTTTTATCTCTTTTCTCTACAGACATGTCAGACATAGTCCCTCCAGAAGTGAGACCCAAACCGGCCGTCCCTGCCAAGCCCCCCAATGTGGGTGCTCCCTCCCCCTCCAGCCACTTCACGCCTCAAGGCCAAAGTTTAGGAGGCCCGGGAGGAGTGGGCGTGTCCGCCCTACCCCCCAGCGCCATCCCGGTACCCATTGGGAGTCACGGAGCCGGCCACGCAGGCTCTCACGGCATCGGTCTCGCCTTGGGTCATGGCGGAAGTCACGGTGCGCCACACGTTAGTGGTCATGGTCACAGTATCTCCAACAGCACCAGCGGAGGGTCCACTCTTCTGGGGTACATTGGTATTGACACCATCATCGAGCAGATGAGGAAGAAAACCATGAAGACGGGTTTTGACTTTAACATCATGGTTGTGGGTAAGTGTGCCGGTCGTGAGCCGATCTTGAGTAAAGGTGGGCAATCTAGTTGTTATTAACTTTTTGGTTGCTATTGATGCCAATAGATGTACAACTCATTTTGACTTGGAGAGACTGGCAACAAATGAATCAAAATGGATTGGACGTCTGAGTTAAATACCCATTCTTTCACATCGGAAAATATTCTAAAACAAAATGGACTCTGTTGAACCATAAATATTTCACTGTACTATACTTGAAGTACACAATAATCTGTTAAACGCACATACTGGTGACTGTGGTTGCCAAAATATTGCCATTATAAAAGGTAAAGCAGCAAAATACATGTAAATATGTTATAGTGAAAAATCATGGAAGTTGCACATATTCAATTTTTATAGTCCTTTGTTGTAAAGTTAAAATGTAGTTATTTTTTATAGTAATTTGTCAAAATGAGAGTCAACTTTTTACTGTGTTCCCGTTTTTTATGGTATATTTCTGGCTACCACGGCTACCAATATTTTACTGTCAATATCACTTCTTTTTTTTTTAAACCAACTTTTTAAATATATCTGTTTTAACTGTGTCTGCTCTCAGGTCACAGTGGTCAGGGAAAGTCGACTCTGGTGAACACTTTGTTTAAGTCCCAGGTGAGCAGGAGGAGTGCAGGGTGGTCCCGCGATGACAAGATCCCCAAAACTGTGGAAATTAAATCAGTGTCTCACGGTGAGTACACTTAATAACACACACACACACACACACACACAAGCGCGCGCTCAGAATTTCTATTTATAGAGAGGAAATAACGTAGTTGCCAACTCATGCAGGAATCCAAACAATCTGAGTTTTAACAAAGTGCCAAAAATGCTGATTAATCTATCTTTAAACACTTTTTGACTATTCTTCCATCCTTTTTAACCTTTGTCCACGGAGTTTGTTTATTTACTTTCGTATGGGTGGTCTGATTAGCACATTAATTGATGTATTTATTTTTAGGAAAACATTTATTGAACTATAGATATCTTTTGATATCTTTGTAGGAGTGTTATTGTGGCTTAGACTTTTTTCTGTTGTTTTGGTCATGAAGGTGCCTTATAAGTATCGAGTGAATTCACAAGCAGGTGTAATAATGTCCAAGGAAAAACTAATAAAATAACAGATGGCTGCACGATAGCAAGCACATAACAACAGTGTTTGAAGCAGGCTAAGTAAGGTAATGAGGAAAAGCTTTTCTGGCAGGCAATCACATCAAATATGTTACAAGGCTTGACTTTATAGACTTGAATTGAATTTTCGCTCTATGCAATGATGCGAAGAAAACAATCGTAGCTGATGGTCATTGCTGAAAAGGCAATGAGATAAGCAACTGACTTTAAAAGAAATGCTATGATCGTTGAAGTGAAATAATATTTTAGAGTATTTGATATCCATACCATCCAAATCCAGTGTTGTTGATTCTGAGACATCTCCATTGCTATTCGGTGCTGAAAGTTTTGACCTTATTTCTGCAAGTTTATTGATGACTGGATCTTTTTCCTTGAATCCCTCTGAGTCACTTTCTGAGCAGACATTGACGTGAAGGCGGACACTTACAACCTTTGCTTACAAGCCGACTGAAACTATATTTCGCTAATGCTTTGGGTGTTCCGCTAAGCCAGACATTTCTGGGACAATCACTGGATTGGCAGGCGGATGTAAACTGTACAGTACCCCCCGTGATTAAGAGCATGGAGGAGTTAGAGGTAATAAATCAGTGATAATCTGCTTGGATGGTCCATTTTCATGAATATTTCTGCTGCGTAAAAGAAATGTTTTGCAATATTGCAAACCTTTTTTTGATCTATGGATTTTCTATAACATGAACAGGGAAAATAATCACAAACAACTGTGATACTAACTCTGTCCATATGCTATATCATTGACAATGATAGAGATCTTTTCATCGTTATGCTGTGAATTTAAATTAGTTTGTCATAAGTAGATAGATGCCAAGGGCTGGCAAATAAGGGATTGCATGTCCATCACTGTCAATGATAGAAAAATGAGTTCATAAAATAATGTAATTACTGTGCGCGATGCTATTTGAGGCCAGCCATGACCGCAAATTGTTCTTTAATTGTAAAGTATTCTCTATTATTTTGTGATTCTTTGTATGCAGTTATTGAAGAAGGCGGTGTGAAAATGAAGCTTACTGTTGTGGACACCCCGGGCTTTGGGGACCTAATCAATAACAACAACTGGTGGGTGGTTTGCCATTTCACGCGGAGTCCCATTTCACTATTTGCAACTTCCAACACTTAATTTAGTACTGCACTTAAATGACTTCTTTTTTTAGTTACTATAGTTGCAAATTGTTTTTTAATCTCCTCAATTTAGCATTTTCCTTTCTGACCGCAGCTGGGAGCCCATTTCCAAGTACATCAATGAACAGTATGAGAAGTTTCTAAAAGAGGAGGTGAACATTACTAGAAAGAAGCGCATCCCAGATACGAGAGTGCACTGCTGCCTATATTTCATCTCCCCGACTGGACATTCGTAAGTGGGTCATTTGGCCTGGACTGACTTTACTCCAAGCATACATTCTTGTCATCTGATGTGTATGAAATTGGGTGTAATCCATAAAACTGCCACTAAGAGAACTTTCAATTCTCAGAGCATGAAGGTTAATGAGACAGATGAGACACGACAATTTCATTTCCCGTACCTCCGTCTGTCATCGGGATTATTAGCGCTTGTGTCTTCCAACCAACATTCTGCTCTTTCATCTCTCAACCGTGTGCGGCAGACTGCGACAGCTCGATATAGAGTTCATGAAACGCTTGAGTCATTCTGTCAACATCATTCCTGTGATTGCCAAGGCCGACACCATGACCCCCGAAGAGAGACAGGAGTTCAAACAACGGGTGAGTGGCCCTCCCTACTTTTTCTGCTTAGTGTGGGTTTGTACATTCAAAATGCTAATTGTCCTACACAATGTTTCTCTTTACAATAAAATTGGTGCAGTTTATTCACTTCAAAACACTGTAACACAGTGGTAAAAATATGTAATAGCTTGTTGTAGTAGTGCAGTGGAAACAGAAATCAAAGTTTGGATCTTCAAAATATAAATTCCCTTTTGTGCATATCAGGATTAGGTCACTTATTCAACCAACTTTTCTTGTTGTGACTTTAAGCTCCTATGGTTATTGAACTTTTATTTATTTATCAAAGTGTCATCTGAAATAAAAATACTTCTCACTAATTGCAACCATCATTACAGCATCAAAATAAAGCATACCACAATAGAGCACAATATTTATCAAAAATGATGATGATGATTAATAAAAAGTATCTTTATTAACCTAGAAAAAATCAAATCAGTTTATAAAATTCATAAAAGCATTACCTTAAAAAACAGGTCACTACATTTACAAAGAAGAAAAAGTCAAATCAGCTTTACCTTGCCTTCCAGGCTTTAAGTGGACAAAGTCCTCTTCAGAATTTGGATTTAGCATTTGAAATACTCAGTGCCAGTAGCGATGAGCACTAGCCTACTGTAGTAGCTTTATTGTACAATAATGTGATAATCCATCTTTAAAAAAAAAAAAAAAAAATCAAAAAGCCCTAGGCTAGCCTTAAGATGTTCTACTTTAATAGGATCAAACATTGGAGGGAGTTTTCTCTTGTTGAGCAATATGTATTTCTGTCTGCTGGCAACTAAAATGAATGTCACTATGCAACTACTGTCATTTTGTCACTATGATACGTTGCAATGCAGTTCGTCATTCCAATTAACAATATGCTATCTTTACTTATTTAGGTTTTTGCATTACTACATTATCGCTACCATGATCTCAGTTAATTACTAGCCACCACTTTCCTACCAGTGTAAGAAAACAGACACATATTTTCTTAATAAAATCATAAATTGAATTAAATGTTGACCAAAGAAAGAAAAAATACGGACTTTTGGGGGTTTTCTCTATGTACTTACGTTTCCTCCCACATCCCCAAAACTTGCATGGTAGGCTGGTTGAACACTCTTAATTACACCTAGGTTATTCTTGTGCGCTGCGATTGGCTGGCAACCAATTCAGGGTACCCCCACATGTTGCCCACAGCTTGCTGGGATAGGTGCCAGTACAACACGCGAACCTTGTAAGGATATGCGGTTCGGAAAATGAATGAAATACACTCTGTTTATAGCTCCAATAATACTTTAAAGGTTTTTTTAAATATTCAACACAAAATCTTCATTTCTTTTTCTCTGTTTTGTGATGCAGGTTAAGAAGGAGCTGGAGATGAATGGCATTGAATTTTACCCACAAAAAGAGTTTGACGAGGACATGGAGGACAAGAGCGACAATGACAAGATCAGAGTAAGTCATCACATACACAAGACTCACCCAAACATCGCCCGCGGCGGTCTGTGAAACCATGTGGAAATGTTTGGTGTCAACAGGAGGCCATGCCCTTTGCTGTGGTGGGCAGTGACAAAGAATATCAAGTCAATGGCAGGCGGGTTTTGGGGAGAAAGACTGCATGGGGAGTTGTAGAAGGTGAGCGCTAATTTTTTTTAAACATTTACACCCTCTGCCAAAGCAAACGTAATGGCAGAGAAAGGTATTTGATTCTGGTTTTGGATTTGTTGCAGTTGAAAATCCAAATCACTGCGAGTTTGCCCAGCTGAGGGATTTCCTCATCAGGTAAAACAGTTCCATTTGATTGGTCAGTACATTAAATTGATGTAAGCGGGAATGTTGTCCTCAACTTGATGATTGAATATGCTACTTTTGGGCTAGCGTCTTTTTGTTTTTAACGCAAGTCAACTTTTTGTGTACAAAGGTCCCACTTACAGGATCTGAAGGAGGTGACTCATAACATACACTATGAAACATTCCGTGCCAAGAGACTCCACGAGAACGGAGGCCTGCACCCAGTTGACGGCCCGGAAAGTAACCTGTGATCAGTCAGTGTTGTTGTACAACTTTAGTGACACTGATAGCTGTGTATGCCATCATAACTGCCATTGCTGCATGCTTGAAACACACCTAAATGTGTAGCGATCAGTGTCATTTCAGTTATATCTGAATTACTATTGTTGTTTTTTTCTTTTTTTTGTGTGTCTCAGAGGAAATGCGTAAAACATTCATCATTTGTTTAGTAATTTTTATGGATGTCTGGTGACTGATGGACGTATAAGATCTCTTAACCATTCATTCATTTTTGACTCGTATGGACGTTTAATTACATTTGCCATTGTAATTAAATGAAAATATGACCACAAATGTCAATTTTGGAATATAAAATATCCACGCTAATCAATGCAAAGTCCTCAAACTTGTGCCAAGTTGATATAATTAAATATTTTAATGGATTTAACACATGTTAAATGCATTATATTGCATTACATTTTTATTAGCATTCAACTAAAAGAAGATAAGGGCTCTTTAGTTTAACTTTTTGCTGGAAGGAAAAAAAGAACCGGCATTCTTCTCTTTACCACTTGGTGGCAGCCCTCTTCTTTTCTACTTTGGACCCTATTCTGAGGTTTCCATTTACCTTTTTGTTGTTGTTATATTTGTCTGCAGTCACTGGTAATTGATGAAAATATCATCATCCGATGGGTTTTAAAAATACAGTATTACATAACAAACATGTTGAGTGTTTACAGCCAGGGGTGGGCAAACTATTCCACAAAGGGCCGCAGTGGATGCGGGTTTTCATTCCAACCCATAAAAGGGACACCTTCGCACCAATCTGGTGTCCTACAAGTGCAATCAGTAGATTGCAGTCAGGTGCTTCTTGTTTTCTGCAGAAATCTCATTGGACAAAGTGTCTGTGCTGGATGGTTTGGAACAAAAAACCTGCACTCACAGCAGCCCTTGAGGACTAGTTTGCCCACCCCTGGTTTACACAGTTTTTGAAGTGTAAACTTTTCTGCAATTAACTCATTGCCGTAGTGGACACATTATGACAAAACTACTGGAAATTACATCAAACAGGTTTTAGGTGTTTTTTAATGAATGAATTGAAGAATTATTTTAGACAAATGTCAGCATTTACAAAATTTGAATTTGTGTAGTCATGTCTGATACAAATGAGACATTAGTGTTTTCTGGGATTTTTGTAAATAATCGGTGTGACATGATTTGTTTTTTGGTTTACTTGTGCATGCTGTAATCCAAATGTTTTGTGTGCCTAACCAATCAATCATTTCTGAACATGGTTAAATACAATATCTGGAATAAAACACTTATGCCTGACTAATTTGGCGGCACACAATTAACAGATTGCTTATCCTTTTCATTTTAAAACTTTTCTAAGGTGCCGCAAAACATGGATATATAATTTAAAACAATATTGAGTTATGATTGTTGCCTGTATTATTTATTGGAATTTATTTAATAAATGACATTCCCATGGAATTGTTTTGATTTAATTGTGTTTTCATTGAAACTAACATTTGTGCCACATCGGGTGTGATTTAAAACACATTTAAAAGCTTTCTTCGTTTTCCTGAAGTACTCTGGTCAGTGTGAGAAAAAAAATACTACTACTACTACTTCAAATTAGTTAGCATGTCCGCCTCACACTTCTGGGATCGAAGGTTCAATCCTCGTTGGGTTTTGACCTTCCTGTGTGGAGTTTGCATGTTCTCCCTGTGCCTGCGCGGGCTTTCTTTGGCTTCACCGTGTTCCTCCCGCACACCAAAACATGGACTCTAAATTGTCACAAGTTATGAGCGTGAATGGTTGTTGTTCTGGTGCCCTGCGATTGGCTGGCAACCAATTCAGGGTGTCTGCTAACTGTACGTAGTTGTCTGGGAAAGTGTGAGGATAAGTGGTATGGAAAATGAATGAATTAGGAGAGACCAGGAGAGGGAAAGAGCAGAAAAAAATAAAAATATGAAGTCTTCTGAGAAATGCCATGTAGTGACATGTTTTTCTCCTTTGTGTATTGCTTTCCATAGCTCCCTATATTGTCCTCTTTGTTTAGCCAAAAGCCAAGTCCTATGGCATAGTGACAAATAAAAAAATAATAAATGTCTTCAGCTTATTGCTGCATCTTTGGCTGTGTTAAATGCCATCATTCTAATGCAAAACCCATCACCTGCAACTGAGACACAACATTTTGACAGTGGGCAGCACATTTCCTTCTAAAATACATGGATTGTCTCAAGATTTCATTGTCTTGAACCAATTCCTGGCACATTGGTCCTGATTAATAACAAAGCAGCAATCCCAGTAAATTGCAGATCCTCTTCCTTGGTTCACAAAAAAGGGACTGTGGTATTGCCCCAAAATTTGTCTCGCCTGTTCATGAAACATTCTGAATTGAATTGAATGCTTTTATTGTCATAATACTAGTATAATGAGATTTAAAGCTTTGACAACATAATGTACAAATAACAACAACAGACAAATAAATATTCAATAAATAAGAAAAAACTAAATAAGTAGTCCAAGTGAGGTCAGCAGAGCGGAGCGGCCTTGTTCCATCTGAAGTCCAGGATGAGTTCCATGGTTTTGGAAACGTTCAGCGCCGACTTGTTGAGAGCGCACCACTCGCTGAGTATGGATGCAACAACAAACAAACAGATAGATAATCAATATATAGTAATGATAAATAAATAATCACTAAATAGTAATAGATAAATAAGTGGCCAACATAATAAATAAGTAGTATAAGTAGTTGTAATAAGTCTTGATTAGGTCTTAGGTGCAGAACTCCAGTTGAGTATGGTGATTGCTCTTGGGGAGAAACTGTCCTTGAGTCTGTTTGTTTTGGCTGTTATGGGTTTCTAGTGTTTTCCAGAGGACAGCAGGTTGCATATTGTCTTTTATAATGCTCTCTGCCCTTCTAATTTGTAGATGCTGGACAGGGTAGGTAGGGGGCAGTTGATAAGCTTTTGGGCTGTGTTGGTCACCCTCCGCAGACTCATACATTTGGTGGACTTGTCAGTTCTCTTGAAAAACTCATTTCTTGCTCCTCATTTAAATTTTGGAGCTGAAGTCTCACAAGAATGGGATTTAGCATTCATACTATGGGTAGAAATTTGACTCAGAAATATTTTCACAACAGCTAAAGCATACCACTTTGAAAATGAGCACTCAAGAGTCTTGCTATTTTTGCTACATTAGCATGACTTACCCCCTTGTGGGCGTTATGGGAAGTGCACCTTTCAGGGAAGTCCTCAAAATGGCTGACTACTGCATGATGTCAGCAGAATGAGGAAATTGACAACGTGTCACTTCACGTGATGATCTCGACAAATTCGTAGTGTGTTTTTTTGTAGTTAGTGGTGAATACTATTAGGTGGAGCGTAGGTTGCTCCAATTGGGTGTTCTTTACACTCCAGGTGATAATTAAGCAACAACGTTGAACCGAGTGGAAATAAGCGATTGCAATAAGAGGTTTTTGCTTTCAAAAGTGGTGTACATTTGAGAAGGTGTTTACATATCTTTGAAAATTGCTTTTCTTAATGTACTCAAATGGATAGTAGAGAGTGATGGGAGGTATGAGTCACATGTAGTGTATGTTTTATAAATAGAAATGTAAAAACATAAATCGAAGATGAATTGGAGTTAGCGATTGCTGTTTAATCACTCTTTACCAGCTTGTTTGGCAAAGTTAGATTTTAGCCAATCAGATTCAGTCTCACTCTGAGGGCGCGTTTAGCAAATCTGACCAAGGCCTATTCATTTATTCATCTTCCATACCGCCGATCCTTGAAAGGGTTGCGGGGGTTGCTGGAGCCTAACGCAACTGTCTTCAGGCAAAAGACAGACTACACCCTAGACTGGTCGCCAGTCAGTCATAGGGCTAACCGAGAGAAAGACAACCACTCTCATTGCCACTGAGTGGAAATCAAACCCAAACTGCTCGCACCAAAATCAGGCGGAAAAAACACTACTTCATCGGGTGGCTAATGTGCATTTATTTTAGTTCAATTTCGGGTATTTTTTTAACCCACTGAGTGCCATTGACAATGAAAAACGGTAATGACGTCTCATTTTTCTATCTTTCTGCTGCAAATTCAAATTAGTTTGTCACTAGTAGACAGACCATTTGAACAGAGGTCTCTCGGTACAAATGGATTGGACGTCTATAGGCGTCAATGGCAGCCAACGAGTTTTTGATCAACATCACTACTACGATTTACGTTATAGAAATCTTTTTTTTCCCTAAAATTAGTCTGATCTTCAGATGATAAGCGTGGCACAGTTATGTGCACTTTTAGTAGTTTTTTTAATAGTTGCATAGATAATAGCGGTAGTAAGCAGTGTCTCAAGTCCACGCTTAAGTCCTAGATAGCAAACTGCAAGAATCGAACCTTGAATTTGCAAAAACCGTAAGGCTCCATTGTCCAGTAATCCAGTTTGGACTGAACAATGCCTTCTGGAGTTGTTGGAATTGACTCCTCCCGCTTGCCATTTAATCCCGCCCCTCAGATAAAAAAACCCAGGCCCCACCTACCGCCATGTTCACGTTCTGTTAGTGCACTCTGGACTTCCACTTTTTAAGCACGCCTTCTACTTTACCTCCAACTGGAGTCCGCCTGACTTGGGATATTTAGGTCTAGCTTCCCGTTTCGCGTTGTGCCTGCGGTTGGCTGCTCTCCCTTCTCCTAAATTCGAAGACACGAAAAAACTGGTAACCGACAACCGGACGTTCGGGTTGGTAGAGTCCACTTTTCCTCCTCCCACTCCTCCGCCTTCTCTTTCGCGCTCCAATAACTGTTTCACTCTTCCCGCCTCTGCCACAGACGGTTTTTTGTGAGTCGGAAAAGAGGAGGAGCGACCGCAGGCGACCGGACGACTGAGATCGGACTGGAGACGGATTGCGAGTCCAAACCCCAACCCAGCAGTACCCTGCTGTCGCCGCACTGGCAAAGGCAAGACGGCTTTTTCTGTTTCCTGGCCCAGCGGACGTTATAAAAGTACAATTGGTGCAAAATCCCGTCCTGAGGAAGAGGCGCGGAGGACTTCTTTTACGGTTTGCGAATCGGGGAAAATCGCGGCAACATCGCTTGACGACGCCACAGTTGGTGAGTGATGGTATTACTCTTGCAGCTAGCATACTAAACAAACACTTTTTTCTCCGTGTTTTATTGCAAAACAAATACATTTTTTTCAATTGTTGGCTCTCCATATGCACACATTTCATTTTTTTCATAAATTGAAGACTTTCAATTGGAAAGTCTTACACTTTAATGTTACGCTGAGTGCGAGAATTTAGCATTAGCGTTCTCGCAGAGTTAGAATGCTGCAGTTTTTGTGCATAAATAGTCATAATATTTATTTTTACTTGCGTCACTTGTTTGTTACTAATATTTTCAAATTTTCTGATCATTTCAAATGTTTAAAATTTTTAAATCGGCAGCTTATTCGGGAAATCAACTGAGCTGCTTTACCGCATTCCGACGATTTCACCTGAGATTTTTTTCAATTTGATGCAAACATTTGACATTTTTTCTGAATCTCTTACATTTCTCAACCGATTTAAACCATTCCAACATCAAAATTTCCCAATTGCTTTGGAATTACTTTTCCACACTGCAACAACCATACTAGCTGTTAGCATTTTGTCTATTCCGATTGCTAACGTACTCCCTGCTTGCATCCAAGCACTCAATCATTTAAAATCGGTGAATGCAAAAATGTAAACTCATTTCAGTTATACGGTGACACTTTTTTTTAAAATACAGTCTCCATTTTGCTACATTTTCGGTTCTCCTATTCAGCATTCACGCACAATTTCAAAAACATTTTATGCAAGATGGACTAGTTTTTTATTGTATTTACAATGATTTCATCTTACAGAATCGGAATGAATTGCTTACGTCATTCAGTGCCATTGACAATGATAGACGTCCACCCATGTAGCTTTTATCATCTTTGCTGCGAATTTAAATGAATTTGTTGCTAGAACACATAAAATTCATTTAAACTGGGCTTGATTAACGTTCATTCATTCGCCACCAGCCCTCCTCAATCAAATATATTGGACGACTACTGCTATCAGTGGTGGCCAATAAGTTAATGATGTAACATTTGAGACATTACACCAAAAACTATGCATTAATGTGAGAAATATCATTGAATGATCTTGTCGTCTAAAAGAAAACTCCCCTAGAGGCTGAGTATTGAATAGGGGATTACATTACAGCAGCGTCTGACTGGAATTTGGAATCACTGCGCTCACCATTGCGTTGCTGTCTGTAATCTTGATTTTCATCTGTACTCCTGTGATTTGCTATAATTTTACATGATTTTCTTGCTACACAACACACTTTTCAATGTCGATCCATATGTATTGGGTGGCTCGCATATGGATTCTTCAACCATATACATTTGAACTGAACATGTTAGAACCATGCACTGCAGAATGCAGAGACAATAATTTTTAGTGGAACGTGGGAAGGTTTTTGAGTTCATTAGTTTGTTTAGACCTTGTGAGTGTAAGAAAGAACGATACCCCCTCCCCCACCAGCACACACCCACAGAAAAACAACACTCACTTTGACTCAAGTATAAAAACTTGGTTGGAAAGTGATGCAATCCAGTTAAATAATTTTTAGTACTATATATTTAGTTTAAACATGATCCTACGGCATCTGGCTGCAGATTTTGGTTACAGGTGAGTGGCAAGCAGCTGCATTCAACACCCCCCTCTTGTTGGGAAATGGTCCAGTCCAGTAATTTTCCATGCACCACACTGGCCTTGAATGTGGGTGTGGCTTAATTTCAGCGGCTGGGCAGACATTAGTACAAGTTTTGCCCACCCTTTTCTGAGAATTTTTTTTGGAGTAGATGTAGAAATTTATTCTTAAGTCGACCAATGTTCCATGTTCTGTGTCTAAACCACAGCGCAAGTGAGCCATACTTGAAGGCCGATGAATTTGACACTGATCAGCGTCCGTCTGTTTTTCTTTGACTGATTTATTTATCTTGTATTTCTTAGAGCAGATTACCCCAAAAAAGTATTACCTTTGTGAAATACTACTCTATATATTAATTTTGAGTGGATAAAAGAACAATTCAAAATCTTGAATTGCAGTCAACATGACGACACATGAGGGGTAAGGAAGGCAATTGTCCACAAGTAGTTCCCAATTTCACTTCAAAGTCTTAGTTTTGAAGTTAAAAATTTAATTCATTAATAAAAAAATGTGGTTAATTCTACCAAAAGAAAAGGAATTTCAAATCAACTTCATTTCATCCACCCAATATCATAGATCAAATGTTGCTGCAGACTACGGCCACTCAGCGATTTCATGTTACACATCCGGGTGAATGAGGCAAAATATATGCCACAGGAAGAACATAAAATTAAGATGAATTTAGATTAGGTCCCATTCCTTGTCCCCTGTACATGAAAAGATGGAATGGTTTGGCAACTACCATGCGTTTAAGAGCATAGAAGTGCAAGGAATAATTAAAATTAAAAACAAGTGTGACTGTCGTCAGCCAATAAACAATAGAAATGACATTACCATGCAAGCCCTGCCAATATATAGGACACAACAGAGGCATAAACATGTCTATTTTTCATATTGTGCATGGTGTGAATACTATTTATGGAACTATGTTATTTTCCAGTTTAAACATCCTCATATCAAACAGTTTTCCCCCGTCCTTAAGCATATTACATAACATGCCATTAAAATCAGGTTGAACATGTTTGTCTACCATTAACCTCCTATTACCTGGCGTCCACATGTGTGGACATCACATTTTTGGTTGTCAGAGATTACAATGTTTTGGACTATGTAACATTGTCCTGATGTCCACTCATGTTGTGGACGTCATTTTTATCAGAAACTACATCATGTAAAAAGATAATTCTTTGATTTTACATTCATCAGGTCCCAATTAGCCTAAATATCAAAGAGAAAATAAAAATGCATGCCTCACAAAAGCCTGGATCTTAGGAGGTTAAAATGAATCAAAATGCAATAAAGCCATTCAGGCTTTGGAATCATTTTTCTTTACCTTTAATGTACTAATAATTGAAAGCAGTGTCTGTTCAACTTGCACGTCAGTGTGCAACGTCATTCACCTTTACTATATCACACTGTATGCCTAGGGCATTGCAATGCATTGTGGGCTGTGGTAGCCATTTTAGAAGCGCGGTATCCATGGTGAACATTCACAAGACTGTATAGTCACCAGAAAGATAGTGTGAAAATGCAAGAGAAGAGGATTTATATTGAAAAACTTAACCAATAGGACTTGCGGACACTTTTAGCAGCAAGCTCTTGTACTGTGCCCAAAGGTAGAACCAGTCTGGTGTCGGCTTCAGTAGTCCGTCCCTAAAATGTCTCACAGGTAATGAGACCTCCTGTGTTCGAGAGACCAAAACTACTATACTGTTTTTCCACAAGTAACTCTAAAGGAGAGCCTCTACCTGAGAGATGGATTAATTTAATTTTCGGCAGCCATATTCGGGAGCTAATTGGGGACAGGAGTCTTTGCGAACAAACTTACATTGTGGCTGGAGCTTTACCTACCATTCGACAAGGAAACGTAAGTAAAATCGCAGTAAAAAGCTCAGAGCTTTTTTGAGAAATTGGTCTCCAAAATATTAGTAAAAATATGTGACCAAGGAAAAACACAGTTTCAGGGGTTGCAGGTGATCGATACGTTGGCTTTATAGCTTCTGTACCTGTTCAGTCTGTTGCTATCTTTTTCCTTTCTTTATATGAGACTCAGACAAAGCCTTCTTGACTTTCTGGATTCAATAGAGCTCGTTTCTCAAATAGCCGCGCGTATGGCACAGGGGTAGCCAATGCATGGCAAGTACACAGCACATTCAGAGATACTCGCATTTGTCTGGCTAAATAGCATGGACGTTTAAAATATCGGCTAATTTGCCTACTTATAGGAAATACTGGCGTTTTTTTTCCGCAGAATTGCATAACTACCAATGATTAAATAAATTGAGAGACCCGATTAAGAGTTAGAAAATTACAGTAACAGAAACCAAGACACCAGTTAAAAAATATATCATTTTTTTTTACACTGGACCTTTATTCTATATGCGACCAGACCAACAAAAAATGTGTTTCCCCCGCTTAAAGAGTAGCCTCTAGTTAGCAGGCTAAAGATGAATGTAACAGTCCCGTTCAAAAAATGTTACCCGCACCAAGAGAGGTAATGTCTGCCATCTTGGGCGGATTGAGTGTAGATCGAAAAAATGGATTTTGGTGATCAGTTCTGGAAATGCAGACCTGCATTAGTCTGACATTTGTCCCCCCTCCAAAAAAACGAAACAAGAAACAGTAGCCTAATGCTAACCTAATGAAAGACGCCATTCATGTGCTCTCAATAATTAGAGATTCTCTTGTCATCATTCCAAGTTTTGCTTAAATTAATAACGTAAAGAAATTAGTTCGCTTGCTGTGTAAAACAAATTGTGACCTTTTTTTGGCCAGATCGTTCAATCCTCATATTCACCTTTGTTTCATCTAGATCAGGGGTGTCAAACCGGTCCTCAAAGGGCCGCAGTGGGTGCAGGTTTTCATTCCAACTCAACAAGAGGATACCTTTTGCAAGTGTAATCAGTTAATTAAAGTCAGGTGCTACTTATTTTAGAAGACACCTGATTGGTTAAAATGTCGGCACTGGATCGGTTGGAACAAAGACCAGGACGCACTGCGGCCCTCGGCGGAATCGGTTTGACACGTAATCTAGATACATGCTGTGATGACATACTCCACTTTCTAAGTTGGTTCTAAAATACTGCCATCTTGAAAGAAACAAGTATTCATTGTATGCTTTATGATGCAATCACTAAACACTACATAGGAAACAAACTAAGTTTTTGACATCTGCCAAAGGCATTGAAATCAGCGTAAAATTTTATGATCGTGGAATTGTGGATTTCTAGCGGAAGGTTTCCACAGTGGGGTTGGTAGTTCCAGCAAAAGTGGAAACTCATGAGGGACAAATACAGAGGCTTGAAGAGGAGAATAAGGGACACTGGTGGAGTCCACTTTTAATTAAAAGTAGAATTACTCGGAAAAAGGACTAGATCTTGCACCCTATGGGATCCTAGTCACCGCCAGCGTTAGTGACACCCCCGACTCTAGGGAACTCCGGCACATTTTCAAATCAGTGCTTGCAGGATAACTATATGGCTGTCCCTTGCGCTACACTTGAGGTAAGAGAATATAATAGACGGTTTATGTCACACGGGAATGTGAAAAGATGATGGATGGCCTCTTCGGGGGGCTGTTCTGGGCTTGACCTTGGCATGTGTTCCCATTCTTTGAAGTGGTCGATGGATGGTAACCTTTGACTTGACCTTGACAGGTGTTCAATTTCTTTTATATGGGTGGTGCCCAAGGTTTTGACCTCTGCAGATGTTTTGCCAAGGGGGCGTCCTTTTGATGTAGGTAGTTCCCTGGTTTGAACCTCCACAGCTGTTTTCCAAGGGATACATGTTGGGCCACATCCTGACTTCTGGGATCTGCCTGGGCATGTCCGTGGGAAGAATTCCACCCATCCATCCTCCCCCTGTCAGTCTAACCACAACCTACCAAGATCAAAGGTCACCCCTTGGTAGGCACCTGCAGAGGTGCAAACCGAGGAACCACAAGATAAAAGGACATCTCTTGGAGAACACCTGCAGAGGGGGAACCACTCACATAAAAAGGGGAACACTTGCCAAAATTCAAAGGTCAATTAACCACTTCAAAGGAAAAGGAACGCCTACAACGGTGAAAGGTCAGCATCCATCAAGCACTTAAAACAAACAGGAATACCTGCCAGGGTCAACATCCATCAACTATTTCAAAGGAACAAGGTCCAAGGTCAACAGCCATCATCCATTTCAAGGAAACACCTGCCAAGGTCAAAGGTCAACATCCATCAACCACTTCAAAGGAACCGGAACACCGGCCAAGGTTTAACTTCACCAACCACTTCAAAGGAACGGGAACATCGGCCAAAGTTTAACATCCACCAACCACTTTAAAGGAACGGAATCCATCAACCACTTCAAAGGAACAAGAACACCAACGGTCAAAGGTTAGCACCCATCAACCACTTCAAAGGAACAGGAATACCTGCCAAGGTCAACATCCATCAACCAATTCATAGGATCACCTGCCAAGGTCAACATCCATCATCCATTTCAAAGGAACACCTGCCAAGGTCAAAGGTCAACATCCACCAACCACTTCTAAGGAACAGGAACACCAGCCAAGGTTTAACATCCACCAACCACTTGAAAGGAAGAGGATCATCTACCAAGGTCAACATCCATCAACCATTTCAAAGGAACAGGATCACCTCCTGATCGGCTTAAGGTATCAAAATAGTTGATGGCAGACACATTGGAGATCTGTAAAGCTATAGATGACTGCCAACCGACACAGAAGAAGAAAGTTATCACAGTTTCACTGTTGGAAGAAGACAGAGTTAAATATACAGATTATAACAAAGAATGGAAACCACTCCTCAGCTAAAAGAATCAGAAGGCCAGCTTGGATTTTATATCAAAGTGCCCAGGTGGCCCACAACACATTCGAATTGACCTTTACAAAAGTCTAAAAGCTAAAGTATGGAGAAAGAAAAGATCTCTTCATGATCCAAAACACACAAACTCATAGCTGAAGCTCAGTAGAAGTAATGGCATGGCTTGGGCTTGCATGGCTGCTTCTGGAATGGGCTGACCAGTCTTTATTGATGATGTGACTATGATGGTAGGAAGGAGCACACTGAACTTGAGGTCTACAAGATCGTTTTACTCAGCAGTTTACAGAAAATGCACGCAAACTAAAAGAAAGGTTTCATCCACGTCCACTTTATTGCAAACTATGGACTATTAGGTTCAACTGACTTTTGGCATTCTGAATTTCTATTATACAAGGTAGGTGGTTTGGATGCCATTGTTACAAATCTACAACTGCCTCTAGAAGGCTTAACATGTCTCATCCATCTTACCAGGGTTTATTTGAGACAAGCTTCAATGTAGTGATAACTGTCAAGGTGGATGATTTGAAGAATTCACAGCAGTGCAATATTTGTTATGCAGAATGTGTTCAAGTAATATAAAACGCATAGAAAGAAAATAATGCTTTAAAAATATGATTCATGAATTAGTGTTGTAAATGTTTCAGTGTTGATCATCCAGATATGCCAACTTTAGAATGAATAGCTGGGGCTGCCACTGGGCAACAGTGACTTTCAACTCCCTCTTAAGATTTTTTATGGGGTTGAGATCTAGAGCTGGCTAAGGCACTCAAAGATCTTAAAAATGCTATTCACGAAGCAACTCCTTCGTTGTCCACTGCGGTCTTTGGGATCATTGTCATGCCGAAAGACCCAGTCATGTTTCATCTTCAATGCTCTTGCTGGTGAAAGACTCAAGTGTCATTTTCACGGCTTCAGTACAATGGCAGAAGTCAGGGCACCGCTTCTTCGGCGACTTAGGTGGCACTCAGCGCCGAAGAAGGGATAGTTCTCTGTAGAAGAATGCCGCGCCGAATAATACTGAAGGACATTGTCTTGCCTTGATCTGTTTTCTTTGGATTACATTTCGCATCGCCCACATTACCTTATTATAAAGACTATGCCGAACCTATTCTGGCGGCTTTGTTTGGATTTTGAATCGTCGTTGAAAATGCCTTCTAAGCACCTGAGTAATCCAAGCCATGAAATAAGACCAAGAAAAAATGAAAAATGATGACAGTGACTGAAAAAGATACGCTACATATGCCGAAGGTGGGCAATAATTATGCCCGTGCAATAGGCCATTACGGCATGGATGAATCTACTGTGCGTTACATAAAGAAAGAAGAAGCGAACATTCCAAAAACGGCAATGATATCTTTTCCAAGGACACCAAGCGAGTGGCAACCACTAGAAATAAAATCATCGTTAAGATGGAGAATACACTATCGGTCTGGATCTCGGACTGTAGGGAGAAGATACCTCTGGATACCATTATTAGAACCAAAGCCAAGACCTTATATGATAGCTTAGCTCCTGACGAAGACGTTGAAGATGAACCCCAGCCTAGTACCAGTGTCGCTGGTTAGCCTCATGGTTTTGGAAGTAAGGGCTGCTCAAGTGACACTCAACCCCCCCAACTGATGAGGATCCCATCGGAATGATGCATTTGGGGAGTGAAGAAGCAGTGGACAATCAAGAGGATGAAGAACATGTTCTTACTTTGAGAAATGTGCAGATCTTCAATATGGCAGTCTGCAACAATGGGTCCAGGAGATTGGTGACAACATGGTCAGAGCCATCGAATTTGGCAATCGTTTTGACAGTGTCATGTTCTTGTACACAAAAGAAACAGCAGTCACAATTCCTTGTCCACTGAAAACCGCAGAAGCTTCTCCTGCAGCCCCTACGGCCCCCCACTGAACAATCCAATGATGGGGATTTGCAACGATAGGGCATTTTCCTAATATGTTCGATTTATCCTTTACCATGCTAACTGATGTGGCGTCTCAAGTCTGTGGGTTTCTGAATTCATTTCCTAAACGTAATTTTCCATGTTGTTCGTAAACAACAGCACGACTGTGGCTAGAGGGACCATAATAGCTCCTTCGATTGTTGTTAGGATGTTCCATACTGTGTTATAAAACCACAGCTAAAATTTTGTGTCATTCCTTCAGACAAACAATACTAGGCATTGTCATTCTGCCTTTATGGTGTTATTAATTTTATCATGTTTGGAAGAAATGGGCACCAGTGACATCCTAAATCCTATTGCGGGAGCTTTGACGATTCTCGTGTAGTCTTCAAAGAGATCAGATTTCCATGACCAGAAAACCTTGCAACATAAGACCACCCCCTACTTGAATTTACCTGAAAATAAATAAGAATGGGTTGCTTAGCTTCATGAGATGGGCTGAGTGCTATTAAAAAAACAAAAAGAGGTGGAGTCTTTAGGGTTGCATGTCCCAAGATTATATCACAGGATAAAAGCGAAGTCTTTCGGTCTTTGTTATTTAAAGAACTTCTGCTTCGTACATAGCTCTGGATGCTGCAACCATTCGTTTTAATGTGATTTGGAAATACTCGATATTCTTTAAAGCTCTTGGAAAAATCCGATATCTTTAGGACAGATTACAAAACTATTTTGAATTGGTAATCTAGTGATAGACCCAAGTTGCGCATTTATTTTGGTGGTTTGGCAAGGTAAAAGAGTGTTTTTTTTCCATAATATGTATTGCCTTAATTTTAAGATTACTTGAGTAAAATCTTATGTTTTGTACATTTATGTGGAAACTACTAAGTGCTCATCTATAATTCTAATCTGTAAAAGTATTAAAGGCATTCAATATATATATACATTGTTACATTGTTTTAAACTACTCTAGCTAACTTAAATTGGTAGTTTCAGTACACTACATTAAAATGTTTTTGGTACGCTACAAAAAAGTTCTGGTACATTACATAAAAGATCTTTTGTCAAGTAGACATAGAATTTCAGATTTCACAAGCAGGAATAATTTAAAAACAAATTGTTTTTAAAGAAGAGGCACCTGGAGCCCTTGCTAAGCATAACCTGTGGTGCTAGACGTAGCAGTTTTACTGCAGTAACTACGTGAGCAGGAGGAGCCATTTTGAAACCTTATGTCGACTGCAATTGAATAAAGGGGAAACAGGGAATGGGGGAGGGGAAGTGTCGTGTTGCTCGCACGATTACCACTGTTCTAAATCCTGGATCCTGAAAGGACTGCAGTTTCTACTGCTCATGTTCACTTTTGATGGCCCTTGAACATAGATTCTGATGGATTCTACTGTACCACATAATATTCTTTGATTAAAAAAATATAATTGGGAGCTGGGCCACATTCATAGCTGAACAGATGAGCGCTAGCATCCATCAAAAGAAATCGCTCACGCTCAGAAGCGAGCAAAGGGAAATAGAAACAACACTGTGAACCAAAATTCATTAATATGGATTTTCTTAAGATGAACATGTCCCTGCTTTTGGACTGTTTGTTGAAACCCCCTTTCTGCTGCAATGGTTCAGTCCGGGCTTGGCTGTAAAAACTTCCAACTGGAGCAGGCACACTGTTAGTGTGGGGGAGGGGTGTTGCCGCTGTGTCTGACTCCTGGTTTCAGACGCAACTGATTGGTGCTAGCCATAGTACAACTGTAAAACTTTCAAACATGGCTATTTTAAAAGTACTCATCATATAAAATGTTCAACAGCAACAACAACGCATACATATTTACTCTTTTTGATTAAAAAAAGTATTTTCTTTGCTCGTTGCGATCTTGGTTACATAAATTGACTCAGACTTGTGTGCGTTATGGACCAAAGTACATTCTCTATTTTATTTACATCCAAAATAAGTTACACGGTAGCATAACGCTAAGAAATACTCGACACACGCTCACTGAAAAATGACGCTTCCATCCCAACCCCCCACTTTTCCTTCTACTCAGCCTGTGAAAAACAAGAACAAAGTATGTATACTCCTTTTTCGGCAAGCTAGGAGGCGGTGCTTTTGGAGGGCGAATTTTTGCGTTATTTGTGCTGTTTTTGTGTGAAGTTCAACTTTTTTTTTAAAAGGCCCTATTCTGAGCAAAATTGTACCTTCCATTCGCCTGGGGAAAATTACTCTGGAATAAACTAAAGTATAGTTTTGCTACAATTTGAGATTACATGATATTGACTTTTTCAACTCCAGAATGCAAGTTGCCTTTGAGGACCAGTCTGGGCAGCCGTGGTCTAGTTGAATGGCTTCGTCCAACAGAGCACAAATGTTCTACGCCTCCTCCGACAATGATAAACGTGTATTTTATGGCTGATCCAAATCGTCTGAGCTTTCTTTGAGAATATTGTACATTTTTTTTTGAAGATACGCATGGAAGCATTTTGTCCAGGGGACGCCTGACAAGTGGCGAGGACTGTCAAAGTCAAATTGTCTTTGCAATGAACATTTGAGCCCAGACAGCCACGAAAACTGGGTATCTTGGCAGATGTGTCATGTGAAGATGTTCGCTTTTGAAGCCATTGTCTGTGCCAATGACCTTCCTGGAAGGCACTTGTAGGCCGCTAGCTACTTTGACGAACACAGCTAAAAACCTACTCCCACCAACACAAGTAGAGCTAGCCCTTCACCAAAAAAGCTCAAACTGCCACCAGGAATGTGAGGTTTGCAGTGTGACTTTGACTTTTTTGGGGGACTATTTACAAAGAATCTTGAAGACGTCGTGCATTGTCCTCATCTGCTGTCATGTTGAATGATAGGTTTTCATCATCGACGGTTGCGAATACTACCTCTTATTTAGAGTCCAAAATCCTACTATTGAGGCTTTTCGTATCCTGAATCTTATGTAAGTAGAGATGTTCATAAGTAGAGACGCCACTGTAACTGCTGTTATTCAGATGTACAGACACTCCCCTACTTACGAACGAGTTAGGTTCCGAGTGATTGTTCATAAGTTGAATTTGTTCATAACTTGCTCAGTGCTATATTTTGTATTATAATTTATGTTTAAGGCCTATATAAGTATATTGAAGGTTTATATAAGTGCATTTGTATGTTTAAGGCTTGTATAAGTAACACACACTGGTTTGTACTGAAAAAAACATTTAATAAAATGGAGAGAATACATACAGTACTGTATACATACATTAGAGAGAGAGAGATTTACTAGAAACTGGCCGAAAGAAGCTATCTAATGACGATTGCAGTTTTCTTTTTTTCATCATAAATGATGCGGTAGCACTGTATGGCATCATTCAATTGATTTGCAAACTTTGTGCAACGTTCAATATTTGGGTCCTGCTGCTCGATCTTTATGTTTATAAATGGTACTGATGGTCGAACGATTCAAGTTGTATTCACGTGCAACGCTCACCACTTTCTGACGCGCATCAAGCTTCGTTATTATTGCCACTCATTTCAAATGAAATGGCTTGCCTCTTCCTTGCACCTCCCTCAATAGAAGTATTTCGCTTTTCACCAACAATATTCAATAATGGATGCACGAGATATTTAATGATACAAATGAAAAAGGTTCTTTGCGCACTGGAGATACGTTCACGCACTTCCGCGTTGAATTTTGAATTTATCGGATAACATTTAAAAACTGCTGAGCCAGTGAAGAAACATTAATGTCAAAATAGCAAAATTTGCTTTTTGGCAACATTCAACATCCTTTATGGGTATTCAATAGCTATGCATTTTCAGAATCGTGCAACAAAAATAGTTTTGTAACGCAAGGCATGTATCTGGTTATCAGCACACCAGCAGACCTGGTGGCCATTTTAAATTTCAGTAAATCCAGATGAGCCAAAGTGAGGTTGGGGGAAGGGGAACAGTATGCGCTGTGCGCAGTTTTATTGGAATGCAGACTCCGAGCTCTCCCTGACTTGCCTTTTGATTTTACTGCACAAGTAAATATAGTTAAAACAATATTTTAAGAAATAGGGTAAGATTTTTAATTTTGTGTGTGCGCTTCATTTTCCGGACCGCTGATAGGTAAATGGTTAACAGTGATCATGTAACCTAGTTTCATAGCAACACCACAGACACTGGAAATTATTATTTTTTTGTTTACACGCTTTTTTTCCATGCAGTTCTATACATGAGAATGCAGTTTTCTGCTGTTAAACATTCCTTTTCCTTATTGTTTTTTCCTTTCTGGGTGGTAGGCGGAGTCTGTTTTAAGATCCACTCATGTCTCAGCAGAGCCTGCTGCTCGCAAGAGAACTGGTGGCCATTTTGTGTTTCTGCACTATCACAGGGTGGGGGATGGGCAAAGAACGACATGCTGTTTGTTCGGTTTTTCTGTGCTTCATGGATTTCCAAGACAGGCTGGCCTTAGAAAATAAAGTTAATTTGTGAATATCACACTTGATCTTACATTTATTTACCAAATGCATAGATGCATGTTTTTTATTTTTTAGAAAAGATCGAGTCAAAAAATTATTTCTAAAACAACAGTACAAAATATAAAATAAGAAATTATGTAGTGTGTTTAAAGTCAATTTTAAACATTGGTCCCAGTCGTCCTTCTGCAGCTCCTTGTTTTCAAGGACCACCCCTGTTCTTGCATGGTTCAGCCCGATCAACAACTGCTCCGTCTGCTCTCATAGCGAGGGGCTCTGCTCTGCTGTTGTACAGCGCAAGGATACGATTAGCTACGTTTTCATGTAGTGATTTTGTGTTGATTTGACAAAATGCCTATTTATGAATGCAAACTTTTGGGATCCCTCCTGTTTTTGAACAAGTGTTTGTTCAGCTTGTTTCCATACATCTGTCGTAACCAAGAATTGGAAATCCGCTAAATATTTACTTTTTCTAAGGCAATGTTTTTCCCATTAGTGAGATTGCTTACTTTTGTGAACACAGTGTTTTTTTTTTTCATATGAAACAACGAAAGGGGGCCGTAAGAGGGGGAGGGGGCATAATTGTGTGGCATGGGAGCAGTTTTGCTGCTGCAATGGATTGTCTCATTTATAGCTCTCTGTGCTTTGCCTCTATATATAATTTTAAACCCTCATCTATTTTGAACCAATTTTAATGGTTTCTTGGCTTGAGTAGTCATTTGTGCTGGTTTTCTTTTGGTTTTGTTTAATTTTTAAAAAGTTTTTGGTATGGTCTGGAATAGGCTCCTCCCCTTATTTTCCTTTCCTTTTGGTCGGTGTTATTTTCGCAAATAATTTTTCATCTATATTTTCAGTATATCAACTTCATTCACATTCATACCTAAATTATATCATCTCTGATTTGTATTTAGTTTTTTCTTTGACAAAGGACTACCCCCCTGCCCTCTTTCCAAATGGTCTCATCCGTACTGGCTGTAGTTTTCCACATGGTGTACTAGTCTGTGCTAGAGTTGGGGGAAGGGTGTTGCCTGGCAACTGCTTGTGCAATTTACTCCTGTTCTGTCTGTCTGCACTGCTAGCTACAGTAGATTTTGACAACCACTACACCGTCCCGTAGCACACTATAAATATCAGATTTTGAGATAAGTATATACAAAAATAATTGACACTTTATATAGTTTGACTCTTTATGTAATCGAAGGTAATTGTGTTATTGTATGTATTGTTTAAATTTGTAATTGGATTTCTAAATATTGAAAGCCTAAAACTCGTTTAGTATTAACTCATTGATCGTTAGCTCAGGTCACACACTTTGTTCCAAGACACACCCCGGTCTTGGAACGAGATGGACTAGTCCTTGAAGAGCTCCTCCTCCTGCCTGTTTTCCTATGATCCTGCACAGACTTTCCCTTCCCCCACTAGCCTCAAAGGCCTCATTTACTTACATGATATAGACGGACCGTTCTGTGTAGTTAAGCATATTTAACATTAATTTCGAATTAAAATCTATTCATACATGTGCATATCACTTTTGATTTTAGTTGGAGGTCTTTAGTTTCACAACCATTTGCTTTCTCATCTCATTTTCTGAACCGCTTTATCCTCATTATGGTGCGGGGGAGGTGTGGGGGGTGCTGGAGCCGATCCCAGCTGACTCTGGGGGCCAGAGGCGGGGGGAGGTGTGTGGGGGAGGGGGGGTGCTGGAGCCTATCCTAGCTGACTCTGGCAGGGCCAGAGGCGGGGAACATCCTGAATCGGTGGCCAGCCGATCGCAAGGCACACATTCACTGTAACATACCAGACTATTAGTCAGACTTCTTTCAAAGTGGTGACAGGATTGGTCGACCTGCTTTAGTAAGAGTGCATGTATTGAAAAATATTCAAATGTAATGTAGCACGCACCCTATCACATGATTCACCCCTTCCCATAACAAAATGGGCTTGTCCGAAAATAGCTCCTCCTCCTCCTTCCTTATAAGTTCAGCTGCTGTACCATTTCCCTTCCCCCACAGTTACAAAGCAACAAAAGCTTCAATCTTAAACATCCTGCTCAAGGTTAAATTCTTTGACTTTTAGGCATTCAGGTGTTCATGATATATATTGTTTTAGTAATTAGTTAGTCCTTACACTCTTGTCAGTTGGTTCTAATAATTGTGTCAAGGTCATGATTTCAAAATGGCCAACAATTTGAATATGTTGTGGCTTTTATGTAGCATGTTAGCTAACCAAACTGCTTGTGGAAACGTATTTATTCTTGTCTGCGCTTTGTGCTTTAAAACGGTCTTCCTCTGAAACAGAATACCTCGCTACTTTTTGGGTGTATTCAGATGCTGACATTTACCAGGATATTGACAGGTTCTGTTAATTGTCACAGGAAGTGATTTTGATTTGTGCCAGTAGTTTTAAATACCAAGTTTTGAGTTTTGTATAGTTATTAAGGGTTATGTTCAGTTTACAATCATGTCTGGTTATCTTGGTCAGTGAATTTTGATAATTTTGTCAAACGATAACCATAATGTGCATCTATGTTTTGTCGCGCTCAGCCCTAGTCTTGTAGTGTTCCATTAACTTGAAATAAAATATGGTTGCAGGCTATGTTAAATTAATGTTAGATTCTTAAGGCCCCTAAATGTTACCGAACAGCGATGCTGCAACCTGATGTCTCCGACACAGAGCCTCCTTCAGCTAGCTAGTAGGAGAGCAGCAAACAGCAGAGCTAACGGCCATTTTGAGTTACTGCACTGAATCCTGTCGCAGAAAATGAAGCCGCTGGGTGGGGGAGGGGTATATCGAGCTCTGCGCAGAGTGCGCCGGCGTTAGAATGTTGCGGTAATCATGCATCTTGTTTGCACCGCTTCTTACTTCTTTATCCTTTATTTAATTGTTTGCTGGAGCTTCCTTGATATTTTAGTTTAATCACTTGAGAAATACTTTGACCTATTGAATATTGTTGTGCAACTGCACAAAAATCTCATCTGACGAAGTAATTATTCATTCATCTTCCGTAACGTGCAAATGCACAACAATTTCATCTAACGTGCATCCTTGTAAAGGTTGTGGGGGTAGCTGGAGCCTATCTCAGCTGACTTTGGGCCAAAGGCAGACTACACCCTAGACTGGTCGCCAGCCAGCTCTGTAGGGCACACAGAGAGACAGAAGACCAATCGCACTCACAACCATACCGCCACCGAGCGGGAATTAATCCTGCACTTGCCTGCCCTGAAGTCAAGCGAGTGAACCACTACAACATCTGAATCAAAAATACAAACAAAGCCTTTACAGCTAGAGAAGTGAAGCTAACTTACCGGGAAAAACAAGTATCCTCATATAATGTGGTTCAAAATCGGATATTTATTGTTACCATTTTCCCCCCATAATTTATGTGGTTATTACTTGGTTGGTATTGAGTTTATATTTTCCCTTACAACGATATAATTCACCTTAAAACTCATGAAGCATGCTGTGTGCAAATTCAAGGCTCATAAAATTTTGTACTTTTACAAATTCGGAAGGAGCTCCAAAGACAATGTTCTAGACTACGGGAAATCTTCCATGTTTTGCATAACCTCTGTACTGCTCCCGAGACTGGCCTCGATTCATATGTTCCGATTGGCTGAGTATTGAGCCAATAGGAATGTGGGGGGAAGGGAAGAAGACTGGGGTTCTGCTGCTTGTTGTTCGCTTCCAGTGTCGTTTGTGTTTATCAGATGGCAGGCCAAAGGTAAACATAGAAATAAGAGATCAAACCAAAATTTTGATTTGGAGCAGGGATGAATTGTGGGAAAAGATAAAAGCTCTTCTTTCTGGCTCACCGAGCTAAGCCGTAACTGTGGACAAGTTCCACGGAAAATATATAACTATTTTGTGTTATAAAATAAAGCGTTACTCAAAAATATCTAAATGAATTGTTTAAAAAAAGGATAGAAAAAGCCAAACGAACAGTTGGTTATTTGGGTATACGCATCTGGTAAGGACTTTCTAGAAAGGGACAACTGGGGTGTTCACAGGGTTCTAGAGGTCCCTCTAGTGTTTCATTTTAAACGCTGCAACTACTACATTGCTACGCAGAGATTTCTGTCACCAAACAGTCGACAAGGTGAACGATTATGAAGTGACCCCCCCCTTAAGTCAATTGGGCTATTTAACCCTGAAAACCTTATTATGCCCTCTAATATTACTTTGTCACTCCACAGGCAACAATGGAAGTTGTTGTAACTGAAGAGAAGAAGAAGATCTTCCGTGCTCGGAAAACCATGAAGATCAGTGATCGGCAGCAGCTGGAAACTCTTCACAGCACTCTGTTGACAGCTGCATCGAGTGCGTCTGAACCATCTCCGCCGCCCCTAATGAATGGCTCGCACAGAGAGGATGGACAAAGGGATTCCGAGCAAAACAGCCAACAGGACTCAAACTCCCCCAATGCTACATCGCCGGCTTCTCTCACCTCCCAAAGCTCGCCCGCTCCGTTCCTCTCGCTCAATTTGTCCCCTTCGCCAGTACCGTCACAAAGTCCAAAAGAAAGGGATGAATCCCCTTCAGACCCTTCGTCACCATTCCGATCTATACATTTTGAAGAGAAAAGGGAGGAGGAAAAGACTACATTTCCTTCATCCTCACCCAAGGACATCTCTGAACCAGCAGCGACGGAATCCAAAGACAAAACTGAGGTAAAGAACTGAATCAATGTTGAGCTGCTTAAAGTTATTGAACTTTAAAAAGGACTGACTTTATATGTCTTCTTTCAGGAGGACCAAACTGCAACAGAGGACAAAGGTAACAATTCAGTCAAGGATCCTCATGAAGAATCCGCTTCTTTGCCTCCCGTATCTACTGGCACTGCCCCTATGGAAACAAACACTACAAAATCCAAGGACACTGCCCAAATAAAGTCTTCTACTTCCAATTCCCCAACTCCTCCACCCTCTTCCTCGGGTGATACAGAACTGGGAAAGGAACTTGTGGAAGGGTCCGACAAAGAAGAGCCTAAAAAAATCTTGCTAATACAAGACAAGGTGCATGATACCATTGTTCAAATGTCTCAAGAAGAAAAAATAGACACCAAGCAGCCTTCCAAGCCATTGCGCCCTTCATCCACTCCACCTTCAAATACAGGTAAGTCTAACTGGCTGTCAAATCCAGCTCAGTTGCATGTTCTCCCCCGGGCTGCGTGGGTTTTCTCCGGGTACTTCGGTTTCCCCCCACATTCCAAATACATGCATGGTCACGGTAAATACTAAAATGAGACATTCGGTACAACGCTGAGTGCGCGGAGAGGAGAGAGCCCGCGCATGTGCGCGCGCGAGAGAGAGAGAATGCGCTCGTAACATAACATAAATTTAACTTAAATGAACTTAGATTACGATACAGACACATAAATCATAATCTTACCTTACACTAAAGTTAATTCTAATTTAGATTTTTTTTTTTTTTTTTTACTTTTCTTCTTCTGGTCGGCTTGGCTCTTTTTGCCTCGCTTCCACCTTCACATTTAGCTGGAGTTTTTAAAAGGAACCTATTTAATGATGTTTGGTTTTTTGTATCCCCTTCAAAATATTACAAAAATGACGCACACGTCCTCACAATAGGATAGCGCACGGCCACTTGCCAACTTGTCCGGGTGCTCCTCTCTTATTGGCGAGCCAGCTGCTCCTCTCATATTGGGGAGCCAGCTGTGTACATCAGTCATGTTTTTGGATTATTTCGTGCTTAATAGCGATTGTCATCATACACCTTTTCTTTGCATTACCCTTCATTGCACCTGCTATTTTTGGACCCATTGTTTTTCCCTTAATTCTGCACTGACGAACGCAAAAAAATCACAGGAAAAATGCAACGCTCCAGCCATTGCTCTTAGATATCACTAGGACTAGAGTTGACTAGTTTGGTTTATGCTGTCATGTTTGTTTCCTTAATCATTTAATATGAACAATACATTGCCATCCAACTCCAATCACATCACAAGATTAAAAAATGTCTGCATTTGAAATATGAAGAATACTATAATCTCTTGCATTGTACTCATGGAACAAAACATGTTTATGGGTGTTTTCTTTTAAAACAATTGTGTAAAATATAACCCATTTGACTGGAAAAGATCGATGCCATAAAATATATGGCAGTCACTTAAAAAATTACTTTATATATGTTATCTTTGAGGTGATCTCAGTATCTATTGATGTTTTGTGAAATACCACATGCAAGTTGATAGTATAACTTCACATCACATCTTTTTTTTCTTCCAAACAGTGTCAGAAGAAACAAATTGTAGTGCTGGAATCAAGCGTACTTTGTCAGAGGGCTGTGACAAAGAGGGGAAGACTGTAGAACGGGAGGGGAAAAGATTGAAGATGGACCAAGGGGAGTTGGAGGCTGAACTGGAATTAAAAATCACGGCAAAAGCCGGCAGTCATCACAAGCTTGAGAAGGTAAGTGTACAACTGCTCTACTTCACCACATTTAGAAAAATTGATCCGTTTCCACTAAACAGTGCATCTGTTTTCCATCTTTGTAGATCGTGCAGCAATTAGTGGTTAAAAGTTTGAAGGACCTTCAGATGACACTTTTTGAAAACGATGTCCGGGAGTTAAAAGGCAGAGTTGACAAGGTTAACTGTGCCACAAGACACCAAACGACCATCAGTGCTCTTCAAGTAAGATCAAGAAAACATTGAAATAAACCAGTGTTCTCAGCGTTTCACCTTAGCCTCCGTATTTTGTTATAGTTTCATTTCATATTTATCAAGTTCAACAGTCAAGCTACAATTCGTTAATAGATTGTTTTTCTGTGATTTAAAAAAAACAGTACCAATATATATTTTCTCAGTACTAATCTTGATTTGTATTTGTCACCAATTATCACCCTTTTTGAAAACAAAACAATGTTTACTGGTGCTATACTGTTTACCTGTCACTATAAATCGTTGGCATGGATAGTTAGATAAAGGCTGTTATTCTTTACTGTTATTCCAGACCAATTAATTAAACTAGATTATTTCTCATTACACACCAGTTACACTAAGATAAGATATTTGATCATATCCGACAATTACAGGAGGCAGTTATAATGTCATGCTAATTTACCTTTAATGTTGCACTGACATTAAAATTCACTTATTGTAATTTCAAACTGGTTTGATGTTTCAAACAGCAGATTGCTAACCGTGACTTTTGCTAGAAACTAAATGACACTGTATTTGGTTTTTGTACTTTTGGGTTTCACGTGGGGACCCGTTGTGTCTCTTTACGATACGAAAACACTTGAATTGAATATGTGTAATTTTTGTAAAATTCTCACTTTTCAGGCCAAGATAAACCGACTAGCAAAAAAGTTTGGGGAAGCAAATCAAGCATCAGAAAACAAAAGAAAACAAGAGGTGAGAAACAAGTTTAAATTACCTACATTGTTTGCATGTGTTTCTTAAGTGATGAGGTGTAGAAGTGCTGACAAGATATGCTGTCCCAATATTTTTAGGCACTTGCTGCTTCAAGTGCTTTGGCAGCTGCGGCTGCTTCTGCTGCTGCCGCCGCCGCTGCCGCCAAAACATCGTCTGTTGCAAATACAGCTCAAACTCAACGGTAAATAGTTCATATAGAGATTAAATGCCTGTTCCTGTTTAATGTTGGGTTTCTTTTTTGGTTTTTAGTATTATTTTATGATTCAGGTTATCATCAATTTAACAATCACATTTTGAAAAACCTTTTCATGTCGACTTTACCTTTTGCTTGTTTGAACATAATTGTACGCTTGTACGAACATGGCAATACCGGACTGAGCTGTTCACAGTGTGAATACTTGTCCCGGGTTGCTATGTGCAAATTACTGCATAGAACACTGATGGAAAGACTAAAGAAACCTTTGGTCCCCAAAATTCATACCATTCCATGTCCCACGTCGTCGGTCTATCAGGATCATCTTTAACGTAAAACTCAATTTCTTCAGAGTGGTTTAGACACACGTGTCCAGGTCTGTTTTGTACAATAGCTTGGGTCCTTGTCCTGAGTCTTGTGACGTTCTGCAATATCAAAGCCTGCACACAGTGTAGTTACAACTACACCCCTCCTTTCAACAGCGAGCTCTGTCACCAGGCAGTAAAGCCACAGCCCCAGGTAGCCAGACAGCAAGTGGTGCTCAATCATGTAAAAACTCCTGCACAATATTGCAAAAAGAAAAAGGGAAAGGAAGAAAATGGGGGGGGAAAGGAGAAACAAAGGCCTATCAATAACAACCTGGCAAATGATCTGACTGAATACAATGAAGGGGAAAAGAAGGACATTACACTACGCCCACTTGAAGAAAGTTATGTACCCCAACTCTAAGAGAAATGGATGGTCACAGGTTATGCTTCTTAAATATTTCGATATTTAGTTCCGTATGATATCTACCGCAATTGGGTAAGGAAGGTCAACTACTTGGGCTTAATGGGCAAGAACTTGAGGAAAACTATGAGGACCTATATCAAGCGAAGATTACCCGGGCCTACCCAGCGTCTGCTGGACAAAGATTCGTGACCTTTTCAATGAAAAGCTCTGTGTCAAGAGAAGACCTGAATTCTTCCAAAAAATTAATAAAAGAATCAGCTTTTTAAAAGTCCTGCGTTAAGAGACAAGCAGAATGGGACCATTGTCATTGTTATGTACTATAACTGTGGTTGTCATGGCAAAATATTGTGTAACCCACATATGTAAATATCATTTGCAATGAAGGATTTGTTGTTTCATCTAGTATATTTTCAGCGTAATATTCATCATAATTAAAATGAGGAAACCAGCATGAAGACTATCAAAGATAGTTGTATTGGTTTGAAAATTAAGCGCTTGTATTCATTTGTTTAAATATATATTAATAAAATAAACAATCATGTGGTCAAATCTTCCATGATGTTGGGAACTTAATCTCAGCATGGCCCATCAATTCTAAGTCAAGTCTACAATTTTTCTAAACAGGGCAGTCCGGACATCAGTGGAGATGAAACAGATGGCAACACCAGCTGTTACACTATCCCACACCGCTGGTGAGTTGCGCCTTCACACTTATTTCATTTCTTGGATTTTGGGGTCTTCAGTGTGAACCAAGGTGTACATGCTCTATAAAATAAAAGCTAGCTTGATACATAATTAAAAATATCCTGCCTGCTGTTTAAACAAATTTTCCTGTCATTCACTTGAATTCTTTGACGGCTTTCTTCTATTTTACAGCGAAACCTGGCTCACTTGTTCCAACCACCGTCTCTACTACTGCAGCTATTGTTTCACAGGCCCCTATTATTAAACTGATCACAACTTCATCCAATCCTGCCTCTACCTTGGCTACTGGTAACACCACTCAGAGCCCCACAGGCACCTTGTTGCTGAAAACAGCACCTCCAGGTGGAATGATGACTGGACAGCCACTCATCATACAGCTGCCCGTATCCATGACAAATGGGCAGACAGGAACGCTGGTCAACTTCCCGGTGTCCTCTCTACCTGCAGCTAGCGCACTCAATAAACCTCAAACTACTGCTTCCACGACCACTTACATCTTCAAGCCTGCTTCTGCCACTACCACTGCTGCTGGTTCTATTCCAACTCCAATTACTGTGCCAGCCCTTCAGGCTTCCTCTAGCCAGGTGTCCTCAGGCCAGATCTCAGTTACCCGAGCCATATACCAAGGTGGCGCAGGGGGGATAACGACACCCAATTCTGGAGTGTCTGTTACCACAGCGAGGACCCTGATACCGACTGTCTCTGTGGCTGGAGCCATGTCTACTGCGTCCTCTTCTGCAACATCTGTTCCAGCAGCAACAGGTTCAGCGGCCCCAGGACCTCCACAAGGGACATCTTTAACATCTAAAACAGGTGCAGTACTTGATTTAATTGCCTTTAAATGTCACTTGATCACACAATTCACAAACATCTACTTTTGCGGCAGTCTTGTTGTAGAAATGAAATCATTTAATTATGTAAGTGCAGTATGAATGAGCTACAAAGTGCCTGTCAGGCAGAACAACCCCAAGGACCAGATCAGTGCCTCTAGCGGGCCACATCTGGCCCGTGGGCTTCAGGTTTGGTAGCCTTGATTATGCCCTCTTGTTTGGGCAGCGAAGGACCATTGTCCCTGATGTACTTTTTTTTTTTTTTCTTTTTTACAAATAATCTATTACTGTTATGTTAAAAGTATGTTTTTTTGTATCGATCTGTTGCTCTTCATACAACATAGAGTAGTAGTTTACTGTCCAACTTAAATGGTCCAGACTCTACACTGAGCAAGTCCATTTTTGCAGTAGATATATTTTTTTTAAACATACCGTTTGTGACAATATATTTTGGAATGCGTACCTTTTCAAGTATTTTTTTTCTTAATATATAATTCTGAATTATCAAATGTTAAGAAACACTATCTTTTACACATGGATAATAACTTCCGTCATTCCTTCATAGTTTCCAACAGAATTATAGTTTTAAGATTATTTTGTTCCTTCTTTGTAGACAACCAAGCTACAGGAATCACTCCATCCAAAGCAGCTGCTCCATTAACACGTCCCAAGGGTGCTGTCATAGATCTTACCGAGGATGATGATGATGTACAGGGTAAGAGTTACAGGCCAATACTGTTTGTTTGTTTCGTTTTTTTAAAGGGACCTTGTTTATGAGTATGTATTTATTTTTCTAAGTGACGGGAGTGAAGGCGGCTACAGTTCCTAGTCCCTCGCTGACCCAACGTCCACATCCCGTCAGCATTCCAAGCAGTAAGTTCTCCATTTTTTTTTTTAATCCCCCCCTGCCACTTTTCTTTAGGATTCAATGCTTGCCCTTTGTAAGTCTAAGTGTGAGTGCCTAAGAACCTCTAGACAAAAGCAGGGCTTAATTTTTGGAAATCTCTTATGTTGGCCTTCTTCACAATGGAATTTCAGTATTAAAGTAGCAACAGGAAGTGTGTTTGTGATTGAAATTCCTTAGTAAAAAAAAAAAAAACTAACTCAACTTGAGTTATTGACAAAGCAACCAGTAAAAATGAGGGTTGACACATCCTGATCTCGAATCCGTTTTTAGCCTTTCATATTTGAGCTGTAAATGGTAAAAAATAACAGTCTGCAACAATTTAATATATATGTATCTTCACTTAATCAAAGGGCATCAGTTATTTCATTTGTATTTGCTTGACTAAATGCTCCTTTATAATAATTGTACTTTTTTTGTTTAGAAATATGGGAACATTACCCTTCTCAAGAGCAAAGCTATTCATTTGTTACCAAATTTTAAATAGGAATGACTGTAAACAAGTTGTCTCTTCGCCTCATACAATGTGTGTTTTCTTTCCCCAGCCTCAGGGGCGAGGTCATCCCCACAAATCAGCCATAACACATCCAGCAGTACCCCATCAGTGCAAAACCGCCCTCAAATGGTGAGAACTCCAATCTGTAACCCTTCGTATTATATTCAGTCATCTATATTCCCTACCGCTCATCCTCAAAAGGGCTGGAGCCTATCCTAGCTAACCTTTGGCAGTCGCCGTAGTACACCCTGAACTGGTTGCCAGCCAATTGCAGAGCACATGTAGACAAAAAAACATTCACACTCATAATCACACCCATGGTTAGTAAAATTGTTGATTGAATGATTTAAAAAGCATTTATTCCCTTAAATTCCTGTTAACTCCAGTAGAAAAGTTGCCATCTCGGAATTTCTGGCATTTCCCAGCCATCTCGTTGCATTATGGAAATATTTAGGACAGTTTGCCGACTATGCGTCCAAGTCATAAAATGAAGCCTGTTGAGGTGAAAGTAAGTGGTTGTTCTTGGTCAAAAGTTCTGACATAGGACTTTGCTCTTTTGTAGGATTCTTCGGTGAAATCCCATACTTCCTCAACTACTACGCCTATTCGGGGCCTCAACACGATGCTCCCCCCACTACCACCCCCACCGATAGCCACTGGCCTTCAAGCAGAAGCTCACCGCACCTTACCCCCACAGCAGCCTCAGCTCAAGCTGGTGCCAAGTAATTCCGGCATAGTGCTGTCCTGGTGCGTGTCCGAAACAAATCAGTCGTGTGCGGCCGTCGAAAGCTATCACCTCTATGCCTACCACCAAGACAACTCCAGCAGCAGTTCAAGTCAGCAGCACTGGAAGAAGATTGGGGAGGTGAAAGCCCTTCCACTGCCAATGGCCTGTACCCTGACCCAGTTCCAGTCTGGCTCCACATATCATTTTGCAGTTCGAGCCAAAGACATCTATGGGCGTTTTGGGCCCTTCTGCGAACCGCAGTGCACAAACGTGATGAATCCCACCTCAAACTGAATACCTGTTAAAAACTTTTTTGCTTTTGGACGGTTCCCGAGTTCTTTTAGGCAATGTATGTGTTAGGCACTCCAATATTGTGCGTCGTTGACAAAGTATCTGTAAATAGTTCTCCGCCAACTTCTGACTCACTTGGAAAGTTGAAGCAGCAGACGGTGTAGTTCAGTGGTTTACGTATTGTACGTAATGTATTTTTCATCATTAATGCGGTTGTATATAAGTGAACTACTTCACCCCCTTACGGTCCACGTCAGATAATTTATGTTATTGGCTCATGTAAGTTGAGGAAATGTTGTTTTTGCTCTACTGGGGACATGATGCCAGGACTGTCTTGTCTACAGAATTGCACAAAAATGTATACTTATGTGCTAGAAAGTGAATGATATCTTTTGTAAGGTTTGTCTGGTAACCAGACTTGTATCAAACACAATAAAAAGGTTTTATTAAAGATGGTTCTTAGATCATTGCTAAACATCTGGATGAGTGTGATTTTGTTGTTGTACACTGAATTCAGAGTATTGAAAGGTGGATGCTCCAGCTGAGAATTAGAAGGTGCCTGCATCTCTCCGTTGTTCCTCCTTACTGTTAACTATAACAACATCGATGCCAGGTTGAGGAGTAAAAATTGAAAGTTTTGTAAGACACAGAGATCAGAAGGTTGTGGAACAAGTAAAGGTGTTCACGGTTGGAGAAATGGTGATGAAATTGGGCTTAGTGATAGTAGTATATGCTGAATGCAATTGCATCATCACATTTCCTCAGGTAACCTACATGATATTCAGCCACCCGTAACACTTTTTCGTAGCAACTTGGCCATTTTTCAGCCTTCTAACACCAAACGCATTGTGGCCTCAGGGGGGGTGTTAATGACAAAATGCATTATTTTAATGTACACTGTTTCCCCCACATTGCCCCATAATGCTTGGTAGGCTGATTGAACACACCAAATTGGGACAGCACCCCCACGACCCATGTGAGGATAAACGGCAAGAGGTGAAAACTTTTTGTAAATTTTCAAATTCACCAAGAGAGGGCGCTATTGCTCACCCTTTGCACAGCTACTTCCCTGACCAATTGTTGCAACATCCCTTCTGCAGCGTCTATTTGAGCATCCTTTGGAGGGACCCCACCTCCACGAAGCTCTCTCACTCTCTCCCCTTTGCCTTTCTCTCCCGCTTTGGAAGCAAGCAAGTGAGCAGACTTTGAGTTGAGCGCTGCACCTCACACCAACCAGGGGTGCCACCACACTTATTCCACGACCATGTCTAACATTTGGGCGGGCTCAGGCTGAGCGCTTGACCACGAGGAAGCTTGCATCTTTCTTTGAGGTGGAGAGCAAGAGGAGAAGGCTCACAGGGGGGTCACAAATGAAAGCCCCCCCACCCACTGACTCTTTGCTTCACTAAAAAGCAAACACGGAAGGCTTTGGAGTATTTAATTTTTTCTTTCGTTTTATATTTTTCCTCTTTCTCATCGCCGTGCTGGGAGGTGCTTCATCTTTTCATATAGTCTCTCTTTCTGCTATCTGCCTTCTCATTTATTTCTCCATCTACTTGGTGAACAATTTTCTCTGTTCATGACTGAGCCAATTGGACTTTTCTTCTCATCGCCAGCATTAATTCTCCTCTTTGGTACTCTTGTCATTTCATCCCTGTCTTTGAATCTTATCCTCTACCAACTTGGACTGATTTTTACCAAAAAGAAAAGTCTTTGAATGACTTTTCCCCCTTTTTTTCTTCTCTTTTGATCCTCATCCACTTCCATTTACTTTGCATGACACTCTAGCGAGGATTCTTAGATGTTACTCTAGGTAGGTTAACTATTGTTTAGTGTCTGTCTATCTGTCTGTCTGTGTGCATTTGTGTGTGCTGTACCTCTGCATAAAATACACATCGGTGATGTCACGTACATGCACTTAACCACTATCACCCAAGCTTGACATTGGAGCCCTAGATGAGTCGTGCATGTATTCTTTATCAGATTATTACTATGATGCCATATTTATTGGAACATCTTAGGACAGACACACTTCATTTTTGGCTTTTAAAAGTAAGAAAACTGAGAAAAATATGTTCACATACCCCCTTTTACCATCAGTTTTTTTATGTACACGCCACCACTCCTTGCTCTGCAAAATCCAACCAAAATACATGTAATATATTTGTTGTTTTTAACAAAAAGCACTGGCCTTGTTGGACTACGTGGCAAAACTTGTAGAATTTAGTCAACATGCTTTGTTTTAATAACAAGTCACACATTGATTTTAAAAGCTTATATTTCAAACCTATGAATCAGTAAATAATATATAGATATGTATTAATTTTAAATTTAAGCATTCACCTATTTGTTTGTGCGAAAGAGCGAAACAGACTGATAGACAGATGTCTCATTAAAAGACATGTCTCATGAATAGATCTGACTAAACATTATCAAAGCTGCCACTCTCTCTGTTTCATCTTTGTTTTGTTGCCCTTAAATTCTTTCAGGGCATTTACCTTTCTTTCCAGAAAAGGTGAAAATTTGTCACTTTTGTGCAAGGCTCAGAAAAAGCCCATTCAGACCGCTCCTTTTTGCTCCGCCTTTGTTTTTGGCTCTCAACTGCGCTGCCCTGTAATACATTGCGACTATGCCCTGTACATTATGTGCCACAGAAAAGAATAAATCAGGTGAGTAGAGTATAGGAATATTCATGGAAATGTATAGTGCATGAACTTTCCTCAGTCAGCATCTCCTTTCTTGCTATTTAAACCTTCCTTCACCCCACGTTAATTACTTAGTTCCAAGGCCCATCTTTTAATCTTTAACCATCTCCTGTCTACATGAATGCATCTTTGCTGCATTTCTGGGAATTGTACATGGAAGCAGCAGCATATTGCCTGCTTTGAGCAAAAAAAAAGGAAATCTTCACTTCTAAAATTACTATATATTTTTTTAAATTTTTATTAGTGTTAGGCTTTAATATGTAGGCACCAAGTCTGGATTATATAGTTTAAAAACACACACACGCATATATACTATACATATACATATGCATACTTCTTCCTGTCCTATTTAGCCCTTTCCTTGTGTTCACCCAATCAGCTTCTGCCAACTATGTGCTGTCCAGGTGTTTGTTGTTGTCTCGTTACTTGGTATTTAGTTTCCTGCATGCTTTCAGTCCTTGTTGTTTGATTTTTACTATTATGTTGCCTTGATCCTGTTTAAGTAAGTTTTGCTCCCTAATACCACTTTTGCTATCCTTCTAGCTTTTAAATCAGTATATTTGTCATATATTTGCATTTGTAAGATCACTGTTTTGCCTTCCTGTTTCCCTGTAGTACTTGGGTATGTACTGCCTACCCATGTGCTGATTTCCTTGTAAAACTGCAAACATTTATTTAAAAAAAAGTGTATGACTAGATGCCAGATCTATAATAAAATTAGAATAAAGTCAAACTACCCACTTTTTATGATATTGAAAGAGCACTAAAGCAGAGTAAGTGAGTGTTGTTTTATAGTTTTGGAAGGCTTTCTGTTTTTTAGTGTGTATGAATGCCAGAATTAAGAAATGAAAACTTTTTTTTCTTTTAATGTATTGTGTTTCAGCTTCAATTTAAGGAGCCAGATGTAATCTCATCATGCAAAGTTCCATTTTGGATTGTATGGTTATAATGGCACGTCCCCAACTCATAATCATAGTAATGAATAGCTTGTGGCATAGTTGATAGA